>NC_044575.1:5261151-5461500 GCF_901933205.1 Camarhynchus parvulus | reverse complement strand
CCAGAGCTGGGGGATGCCTGGAGGAGGCTGTGATCCAGTGGCAGCCCCAGGGCAGAGGGGGCCCTGCTTCCAGGCTGGAGCAGCCTGTCCTTGGAGGGCTGCACCCCGTGGCAGTGACCCATGGCACAGCAGATTTGGGAGCACTGTGTGCCTGTGGGGGGAGTTCAGGTTGCAGCAGGCACGGCAGGGCTGCTGCTCGTGAGAGTGGCACCACGCTGGAGAAATTAATGGAGAACTGTCTCCTGTGGGAGGGACCCCACGGCCTCACAGGGAAAGGACTGCTCTCCCTGAGAAATGGAAGAAAATCTCGGTGATGAACCAACCAAAACCCCCATGCCCTGTCTGCCTGTGCTGTGGTGGGAAGGAGAGAGGGGCTGGGGGGAGAAGGTGTTTAAGGGTTTATTTTACTTCTCATTATCCTCCTCTGATTCTGTTGGTAATAAATGCACTTTGAAACTATAAATTGAGCCTGTTTTGCCCTTGAAATATTTTTCCCAGTCCTTATCTCACTCATGAACTCTTCATTATTTATTTTTCCTCCTCTCTTCTGCCCAGCTGTAGCAGGGGAGGGTGAGTGATTGACTCTGGTGGTGTCTGGTGTTGGGCCAATGTCAAACCACAGCATTACTCTATAAAGTATGTATAATTGAGCCAATAAATTCTGCTCCACTTCAGGCATGCTGAACAGATTGAAGTTGTCAATGGTGCTCATTTTAGATCCTCAGCTACTTTGTTCTGGCCCCTTTGTTTTGAGGGCAGCCATTTGTATAAAGTCTTCCATGCAAAGCATGGTTACTGGAGCCTCGGGCTCTTAGTATAACTGTAAGGAATCAACAAACAATGTGGCTGATTATTTTTATTCATCATATTTTATTTATATATGAGGAGGTTGATTGCCTCCACAAAGATCACGTAATCTTAAAACGTAAGTTCTATGTCACCTCAGTACTTTATAGTACTTCAACTGGCATTTATGATGAAAAAAAGATAGGGATTTTGTCTTACAGCTTCCACCTTAGGCTCTTTTTTATTATAATAAATTGATGGTGGGCCAAGAGAAAAGAGATGGTTGCAGAGGATGAGCACAATTTAGTGATTTAGTATTTTGAGCTGTCCTAGAGGAACTTTCAAGAGCTCCTTCTGACAAGAACCTTAGATTCCTACCTATCTGGAAACATTTGGCAAGGATTTCCAGGTAGTAGCTGGTTTTGGACATTTTGGAAAACTATCTCTTAAATTCCTAACTTCAGACAGAAGATACTATGTATGTCCTTAGTAGAATATTAGCTGTGATATCATAATGAACTTCAATTTTTCCCTCTGCTTAGATGGAATTCAACCCAAAATGTAGGGAAGGACATGGGATCTGTAAGGAGCAGTTAGATGAATATATACTATTAATAGTTAATGGCAGATTAAATGTACTAATTCTCAATATCATTGAGATTTTTTTTTTAGAAGACGGAAGCAAGGCTTGTTTTTTAAAATGTATTTATTATTCAAACTTTCTAACCAGAAATGAGCAAATATGATGTAGTGCTTAATTCTAATCACAGATGCAGATATTAATTTTTTACTTCATGAGTTTACTCAGATTTCTTCTTACATTTTAGCATAGAGGCCACTGTGAATGTCAGACTGCAATCCAAGCTCTATAAGGTCTCTGAGAGTACAGTTTTTGTTGAGATCCATGAAAACTGAGCTTTTTTTAAAGCTATACCTTAACTTGCTTTGTAAGCTTTAAGCTTTCAGCTAATCTTCATAGATTTCCTTCATCAGCAATGAATCCCTTGTTATTAGCTTCACATCTTTCTTCACAGATTGTCACAAATGCTCCACAGAAACAAGACAGCTTTACAGGTTAAGGATGTTGCTAGTTGGTGACTAAAAACGTGCACATTAAATACAAGTATTTTGTTTATACCTTTTCTTATGTGCAAAAAAGCATATGTATGAAGCCCTGGAAAGTCTGGAAAAATTCAGTGTAAAACTCCATAGCATCATATCCTTGAATAAAATCTGTAAAAGCATATAATGATAAACTCTGAATTCCTGTGAAGCTCCCTCCCCATTTCTAACTAAACCAAAGAATAGGTTATAGGTACTGATCATGTTGATAAGATGCTTTTGTCAGTCCAGGATACCTCAGTTAGACAGTAATTAGGGACTGCAAAAAGAACATCTGTTTACAGTTACCATGTCTAAGCATAAATGTGCTTCATAAATGAGCTTCTCTTTGAGAACCAGAGCAGTTAAAACTGAAAGGACGATTTCACTGCTTTTCAAGGTCATTTTGAGCTCTGCTTGCCTTTGTGCTGCTACACAGTCTGAAAAATCATTCTGTGTGCACTAGCCTCCTTTCCAAGCCATACAGCAATGCATCTGCTTCCTCCCCCAAGCATGTTAGCAGAGGTAGACTTGGAGTTATTTGCTATAAAATGAATTCTAAAACAAATAAATTTTTTCCCACAACTGGATGAGAATGGGAGCAGATATACTTGGCTTTTAAAGATTCTGCTTGGTTTCTGCAGGCACCTGATATTCTCTAGCCCTACCTGGGGCACCACTTTCATATCTTAGATATGGAAAGGAATTAAGCCCTTGCACATCTTGCTTCTGCATGTCAGATAACCCTTACCAGTTTGGCATGGCTTTACAGGGTGTTCCCTGCTATCAAGTCTGGATTCCAAGAGACTGGTACAGCTGTAAAGCACCCCATTGCAATATTCTGTCTGAGATTTTGTCCCGCTCAAAATTGGCTTGATACTGCTGCTCTAACACTTTCTGGTTCTTTTTCTATTGGTTGACCCACTCACTAATATGGGTCACTCTGTAGAGTTGCATCTTAAGACTTGAGAAATGCTGTGACCCTGGCCAAACAGAGTGGCATGGAAAAAGTGGGCTGTGAGAGCAGGGACATCTTACAGAATCTTCTACGAGGCTTTTGCATTTTGATACATAACTGTACTGTTTGTGTGTGTTTGCATTGTTGGGTTTTTTATAAAAAACTCATTAATTTCCTTATTGGGGAACAGTCACATATTTTAAATAAGTGTTGCAGGGATAGCGGGAAATGCAAAAAGGGAAGGACACAAACATGCATTTCTTTTTCTTTCATCCTGGAAATATGACTTAAAAACTAAACCTTTACCTTAAGACAAAAGTAATACAGATTTTCACTACCAAAAGAAAGCATCACAAATTGATGCTTGCAGTCAACACATGCTGGAACATCTGAAAACATACTTGACTAAAATTTACCACTTTTCTCTTTCATTTTTTTGTGTAGAGTTGTCTTGGTTTGAAAGGACAGGTGTCTGCTAAGGAAGGCAGGAGCCTCCCTTGAAATGGAAAGTGTAAACCCCCTCCCTCCGAATTGTTATAATTTTGAAATTAAGGGGCTCTCAGGCAAAGATATGGGAGTAGGAATAACAGTTCTTTATTAGGAAAAACAAACAAAAAAAAAGGCAGTAATACAAAACAACAGTGACAGAGTCAGAACAGGCCCTGACCCCTGTGTGTCAGGGGGTGGCACAGCCCCATCCCATGGGGGCTCAGCCCTCCTGCCGTGCCAGCTGTGCTGCTGCTGGAGCAGGATCCTGCACAAGGGGGGAGTTTTCCTCTGCAGCTCCAGGGCTGCTGGAGATGGGCCTGGGCTCCCTCTGGCAATGCAGGGCAGCACAAAGCTGCTCCTCTGGGAATCCAGTGGGCAAAGGCTGCTGTGCTGTTCTGATATGTTCTCAGATCATATCCAGGTAGGAATGCTTGTCTCCTCCCCTGGGCAGAGGATCTCACAGTGGGATGGTGTAATTTTATCAGCCATGCAGGGACACTCACTGGCCATGAACAGAAGATATTTTCTGGAGGGAGGATTGGTTGTGGAAGAGATAAAGAAAATTGTAACAGGTGGCCCAATGAGCAGAAGATAACTGCCCCACATCTAACAGACGGCAACAGAACACACACCCCCAGCCACATCTTGCATTTCCAACCTGAGACAAGAGTATCAGACTAGATCTCAAGGATAAAACTTTTAGTGATATATAAATTAGTCTGCCACCATGGGTGCATGTTCTGACATAAATAAGAAATGTAAGGTAACATGTGATTCCATGAACATACTCATTCTTCTTTCCCTCAATTGTGTCCTTAAAACAAGAAAAGAACACACCCAAACTTTACCTAGACACACAGACTATATCTAGTGATAAATACATCAATAATGACTGTAGGTTTTCATTTACAGTGAAATGCTACATCAAAGTCAAATAAATAGAGAATAGGAACTGGAAAACTAAAGGTAAAAATCAATTATATAACCTGATAATGAAGTTCTAGGAAGTTCTAACAATCAAATTGCCAGAGTTATATGGAAAAGAAAGAACATTTGACACACTGGTAGGAAAAAATACAATTCTCGTATGTTGGTTAACAATAAGTAAACCATGTAATATCTTTATTTTTCAATTTGAAATAGCATGATTTGAGGAAAAATGTCATAAAATTATATAAAACTTCTGCTTTCCTTGTGACCGACTATATTTAGTGAAGGCTCTAGGAATAATTGAACAGAAATCATCACACTGGCCATATAGGTTTCATCCCATTAACCATAGTGAAAATCAGGAAATAAGTAAAGATGTGGTTAACTTTCAGAATTTTGCTGATGTATTGTGTTGCCAGTAAATCTTGTTGCTATGAATTATCTTTATTCAGTGGTGTTTCCAAAAATGGTCACCATATTTTTCAGGACACATCAGTGTCTGAGAATGTTAATGTTTTAATCCCAGACTAGAAGAGAATAGCAATGAGAAGAGGATTTCATGTTCCCAAGCTTTTATTGTCTCTGATATCTATTCATGGTGAATCAAATGTGCTCTTGTTCATTACCAGCTTTAGAACAAATCAGCAGACAATGAGCCTTTCCAGGGAAACACTGGACTTGTGCAGTGATGGAGATGCCAGCCAGCCCTTGGCAGCTCCTGACCACCCCTGCGAGCACCTGGGAGATTTTGTGACTGGTTGAGGAGAAAAAGCTGTGCAGGTGGAAAAAGTGGAAGAGTAAGTGGCAAGCATAATTGCCTCAGGCTGAGTCCTTAAAAAAGCCAAAAATTCCTGGACAGACCAAGATCTCCCACAGGACTCAGTAGGTGTGTTGGTATGGTGTGTGTCCCTTCCATAGAACTTGCATATTAATGACTTCCAAATTCCTTGTATGTATTTTTTATATATATATATAATAGTTAAGAGGTTGGAAATTTTAATTGGAATAGAAATGGGTCATATTGGTCTTCAGATATATAACTAATTGTCTTGAGATTTTTCCAGAATGAAGTATAACTGATTTGTTATGGCTGTGCATCCTGCATCTTTACATAATAATTAATCTAAGATATTTGGGGCTTTACTTGTTTTTTTTTTAGAGCTCCTCTTATTCTTCTTTTCATTGAAGATATAAATACAACACAAACTTCCAATTTATCCAATTTGTTAATCTCTGGATTAACAGGAACTGTTAACTGATTTGCAGAGCTTGTTTTGAGAGCTATTAAATTTCACCTCTTTCCTCATTCTTAATTAAGTAGTGATTTTTAGGATTACTGCGTAGTTTAAATTCTTTTCATCACAGAACCATTGTTTTGGAGACTTTCTATGGATTGTAGCAGAAGCAGTACTGCATTTTCTTTTACTTGTAAATGCTCATTGTTTTTTAATGCTTTTATTTTATACTCACTATTCCACTTTAGTATTCTTTTAAAATACTGGACGCTATTGTTTGTGTGAATAAGATGTGGGTCTGGGTTCAGTTTCATGTCTGAAGTTTGTCTAACTAAACAAGTGCTGTAATTTACAAAGGAGTGAAAAAATCTTAGTGGAGTTGTGTTTTCATTTTAGGCTAGTTCTGTCCTTTTTTTATCTAGGCCAGAAAATGGTTTTATTAATGCATGGGTTTGAATGAATTAAATGGTATTTTTTCTTCCATAATTAATTCCATTATGAAGAATTCTTTGGCATTTAACAGGAAAGAGACCAGTAAGGTTTTCTACATAAATTACTTTAGAAATGTGCATATTTTAAAGGAATAATCTATTTTTTAAGGAAGTTCTTTGAATCTTTTCCCAGAATGACATTGCAGTATAGGATTTTAATTCAATACAAGGAGAAACTTTAGGGTGATTATATCTTTGTGACATTTTAATATAACCTCTCAAAAGTGTTTTCATCATAAGATATTCTATTATAATATAAGTTGTAACATTATCTTTCAGGTGATCCAGTTCTGCAGATTTGAATTTAAAAATGAGGTGAAAAATGTTTGGTTTGTTTTAGTAGAACCATAACAGAGATAGGAAGGGAAGAAATTACTCTTACCTTTTTGGTGTTTAAAATGTGCATGGCCTTGGCTGACCATGACCTGGAGTGACACTTTGACCTTGAACCATGCTGGGCTACATGAAAAGCTACCAGCTGCAGGCAGAGTCATTTAAGCACTTAAATATAAACGATGAGCAAAATGTAACCTGGCAATCTCTCACACATTCTAACTGGTGTCCAAACACATAACAAAAATGTCTTTTGAAGTTTTTGTTAAATTATGTGAGATGCCTACATATATATAAATCAAAATAAATTAATATTTTTATTCCTAAGAGAGGAACTATGACTCCTTTTTTGTCTATGACTATATTCTTGTTTAGCAAGACCAGTCAACTCGTGAAAATAGATTTACTGTTGGTATCACAGCTGTTTGTGCTTGGCTGAACAGCCTTAAAATATTTTTGATCATTACATATCTACTTACAGGTTTAGGTTTTTGATAATTACATATCTACTTACAGGTTTAGGATTAGCTGCCCCTTTGGCCTTCTCAGGAGGAAATATGTAACTTTTGGGGATTAAAAAAATATATGATGGCTGGTGTGCATAACAAGAAAGGGGAGAGTGTTGTTTCTGTTTTTTGCAGTAACTCAGCTGAATTGTGGAAAGAAAATAATTATTTTATAGTATGGCTTTGGGTCATAGGAGAAACGTTGCTTCTGAGAGCAGATGCTGAATGTCAGTGCTGCCTCTCTTACAATCCCATCAGAGACTTGGTGGCAGAAAATAGTCTTGAGTGGTTGAAAGTGTTTCAAATGTTAGAAAGAAGCTGAATCACACCTACATCCTGCACGATCTGACACACACCTCAGCCCTGGCCTGTGCTTAGTGAAGGGATACATGGTGCTTGCTATTTAACAATCCATCCTGTGCCTTTGCCCTTTTTTTCCCCTCCTTCCTTTTAGGACAAAAGACATCATTCAGAACTTCTAGGAAAGTGTTCCATAGCAATATTCAGCATACATTTAATCCTTATTTTGTTAGCCAAGTCTCTTGCCAGATAAGGGACTGGCTTTCTCCTTGCCAAAGTGTACTCTCATGCCTAACTTACTGTCCCTCTGCTAAACAAAAGTCTTAGCATCCTCTTTTCAGGGAGGGTGTTTTTAAGTGAGGTACTGCAATGCCATTTCTGAAATCCAAATCACTTTATAATTATGGTTTTATACTGTAAAAAGACTGATCACAGTAGAATATAGTGTTCATATGCCATGATGAGTATGGAATGCCTCAGCATGCATGGCAGCCTGTAGCCATGGGCCTTGATTGAATAATTTTTATTCTAGTGAGTCTTTAAAAAAAAAAATTCCTCCAGGTTCTTCCTTGTCATCAAGTCTGAGATGCTAAACTGGAGATAACAACGATTTTCTGAACATTGTCTATTGCTTGGGCCTGATAGGCCAGGGAAACAAAACACCATCACTTTGGGTAAACAATCTCCATATTGCATCCTTCTTTGGCACAAACACAGGCACAGCAAATGAGATAAGAATTGTTGTGATCATTCTCTGAGGTTCAGAGAATGTGAATCCCAAATATTCTTGGGAAGAATTGTGCCTTGCTTTTCTCTGTGAAGAGAAACGTGGTGACAGCTGTCTATTATTAAAAAGCCAGAAGTAGTAAGGGTTGAATATTCAGCTTGTGCAGAACAGTAGCATCTGCAGCAGAATTGTGTCAGAATAGCAGGATGCGCACAGCTGTCCTGGATTCTGCCAAGCTACTCTTTCCCTCTAAAAAAGCAAGGAACCAACAGATAAGAATAGTCTCCAAGTAAGGGCTCACTGTTCCCTGGAATATCTCTGGAAATACTCTGGAATACTTCCAGAGGAAAGGAAATAATTCTGAGCCCTAGGAAGTGTCAGTCTTGGAACGAGGAGGGGAGGTTTTGTCGCTGAGATTGTCGCTGGTCAAAGCAGCCTTGTGAAGGAAGCTGGTGCTGACAGCAGGCCTGGGGGAGCAGAGCTCCAGCTGGAGCTTGTGCCACTCACCTGTTTATAGCCACAGTCCTGGAGCAATGTCTCATGTTACTCCCTTTCATTTATTTGTTGCATAATAAAGCTACAGGACTCCAGGAGCACCTTGGGCCCTGTTGGGAAGGTGAACTCAATATTCATGACAATGGGAAGACCAGGAGCCAAGTTAAGCACGTGGTCTTAGGCTGAATTTGGGTTATCTGTTTGATACAGGGGATTTTTCTGTTGAAATGAGGATGTCCAGAGAAGGGCAGCAAGGCTGGTGAAGGGTCTGGGACACAAGCCCTGTGAAGAATGGCTGAGGGAGCTGGGGTTGTTTAGCCTGGAGGAAAGGAGCTCAGGGGACACCTCATCACTCTCTGTAAAGGTGGCTGTGGTCAGGTGGGGGTTTGTCTCCTCCCAGGCAACAAGTGACAGAATGAGAGGACACAGATGCACATGGGGAAGTTTAGGTTAGACATCAGGAAAAAATTCTTCACTTCAAGAGTGATTGGGCACTGGAATGGGCTGCCCAGAGAGGTGGTGGATTAAACATCCCTGGACATGTTTAAAAAAAGACTGCATGTGGCACTCAGTGCCATGGTTTAGTTGATGAGAAGGTGTTAGGTCATAGGTTGGACTTGATGATCTCAAAGGTCTTTTCCAACCCAGTTAATTCTGTGATCTCTCTATGAGTACATTATCAGAGCCCATGGACCCAAACAACCAGTGCTGTTGTAGAATAATTTTTTTTATGGAGTTGACCTGTGTCTAGTCTAGTATGGTGGGGAAAATGACACAATAATGTATTGCAGCCAGGCAGCCATGTGCTTTATTGTTAGACAGTGTGATGTATGGTGAGGAAATGGGAGGGCTGACTAGAATTTTATTGTGGGCTCTCATGCCTGGGAACCTGGGCAGAACACTTCCCTGGGCTTCCATGTGCCCTGCCAACATCAGTGCATAGGGCTCCTGGGCGAATTCTATATATTAAACACAAGAAATCTTTCACAAATGCAACATCCTCTAGTTGCTTTGCCACCACTGTGAGTGACCTCTGGGTCAGAGAAAACTCTTTAAATTTTTCAAATTTAGGCTCTTTTTTTTTTAGGATGTTTGCAAGCATCTTTTGTACTTGAGATTCCCTGACATAGCAGACAAAATACTGAGCAAATGCTTTTGAAGATCAAGATAGCAAATAAGGACATCCTCTTGTCCTTGAAGATTGGAGTATTCTTATCTAGGAAACCTGAGAAGTGATCAGCTATTTAATTCTGACTGGTAATTCTGACTGGTAAATTAAGACAAAGCAATCCCATAAAATGATTACAAGGTAAAATAATAAATAAACCGAGGTTCAAAATGTTCAGATTAATTTTGCTACTGTTTTTTGTCCTCAGCTTAATTTCTGTTGGTTTTTGGAGTATTTTGAATGCAAAATACTTTGTACTCATGTGTGAACTGTATTTTTTGAGTTCATTTTTCAAACCAGACCTGCATTAACCTTTACTAAAAAGAAATCTTCAGTTTCTTGTTTTGAACAGTGTGAAATTCTGACCTTATACACTTGTCTTCTGTAACCTGCTCTGGGGGGTTGATTTTGGTGGGGTTTTTTTATGTTCATCAGAGATTTGCACCGAGCTTGCAGCTAATCTAATATTAGTTTATTTCTCATAAGTTTATTGGTTGCAATTAAAAGTATTAGGTTGGATGCTGTACTAATTTTTCACTGAAAAGGACTTGCAGTGCATGGGTTGCTGGCTGAGCCAGTGACAGCAAGAGGTCCATGAGTGCCTGAGGCCCTCACTTCAGGTGAGAGTGTTCCTGAAGTACACAATCACCTCATCCACATGTCATAAGGCTCTAAAACATCAAAGTAATTATAAAATTCCAAGTCAACATCAGCACACTTCTTGCACTGGAGCAAATCCTCAATTCTGTCATGCTTTTATCATTAAAAAGAGTTTTGTTTCTTTTGTCCAGAAAAGCTGCGGAGGCCAGGGAAAGCTTCATGGAGTCTCCCCACCTGTAACAGCACCCCCTTTTCAATCCTAGTACTTCTTGAGAGTGTGATGTGGCCTTTCTGACTCAAAAATACATCTTTTATTTTTTATTTCAGCTACTATTTCCAGTGCATCTTCCATCATAGTATTTTAGCCTATGAATAGCCCCAGTGACTGCATGTTGAATCAGATCAGGGCTTACAATAGGACACCTGTCAAGAAAATATGCTTACTGATAATTTAAATATTGCACTCAGATACAAATGTGAATCCTCTCGATATTATGCATTGATTTAGAACAAAGGGAATTATATTTCTCTCTTTTCTCTTGCTTAGCACTGTATCCTACAGAAAATGCTTATTGCCTTCATTACACCATGTATTTGTTTTGGTTTATTTAGTAAATAAACCAAAATTACCAAAATTTGGTAAATTTTGGGGAGAAATTTTAAAGGTTTTTTTTAGGAAAGTAGATTTAATTGGCCCCTCCCCGCAACTGATTTGAGGGAAAAATACTTTTTTGGAGAAAAGTGGAAAAAGAATTGTTTATTAAATAATAAAATTTAAATAATATTAAATAATAAATTTTTTTGTTGTTTTAAAAGAGATGATACTTTTAGAAACTTTTTTTTTTTAGTTGCAGTTTAGTTTACTTAGTTTTTTATTAGTTTTTTTGATGTTGGAAATGTTGCAGCTTAGGGTTGATTTGGTGGGTTATAGGTGTGAGTTGTTGGTGTTTTTTGATTAATTAACCCAAAACACATGACATTAGTGTTTGCATCCTTTCAAATGCTGGGACTGCAAGCAGTCTTGCTTCTGGACTGCCCTTTGTTTCTTTGTCCTGTAATTATTTTGGCAATTCTACCACGGTAAGGAAGAGAGGACATAGTCCTTTATGGACTGGAGTAAGTCCCCAGTGCTTTGAAAGAAGGCTCAAGAGCTGTATCCTAAAGGTTACAGCTGTAACACTGGATAAACACACCTACAGACATATATCATTGAACCAGGAATTTGAAAAATTCCCAGTACTTCAGGCTTCTTTGAGCCAAAAATTCATTCTTTTCAGAGTATCTCTAATTTCCTACTTGAATCTACATGGGAGCAGTCAATCAAGGTAGGCTACACTGCTTCACAGCTGAATTACTTCATTTTAATGGAAATCACCTGTGACCACAGAGGCAAGGCATTTGCTTAGCATTCAGTACTTCAGACTGAATATTTTGGCCTTCTCCTGTGTTCAGCTATTGCTCTCCCCCAGCAAAAGGTAAGAACAGATAAAAGGACTCCTTTCTTCTGGGTGTCTGTGGGAGTTCTCTGGATGGTGCACATCAGCCCTCACTTCTCATACATGCCTGGCTGATGGCATTAGCTATATAGATACGTGAGTGATGTTCCATTGTAGCAAATTTTTGCCCCATGCAGATTTTCTAAATGTACAGCACCAGCAGCATGTCTTTCCCTATTCATCAGTTTCTTCTGTAACTGTTCTTGCTATTATTCAACCTTCCACTATTAAACCTTTATTTTTATGTGAAAAGAAAAAAAAAAAGGCTTCTCTTCCTCTGTTTAGCAGAAACCTTTGGAATAGTCTCTTCCTTATGTAACTGTGCCTGACAGCTGCTGGGTTTCTATCCTCCTTTGCTGGGGCATAGTTAATCAGTTTTAAAGGTTGGTGGTGATATGGTTTTATTAAGAGTGGTGGAATTCTGAGTTGGCATATGGTTTTTGAGAGACTGTGGTAAGCCTTGATGGGATTAATTCTTTCAGCAGCTCATTTCTTGGTTATCTTTGTGGAATTATTTTTCATACTCCAAGAATATCCCCAGAAACCCCACAATTCCTGGACAAGAAAGGTGGGTCTTACAGTGAAGTGGAGACTTGCTTTTCCAAACCTTGCACTAAAACACATGCTGAAATTATTTTTCTATGCCTATGTATGGTATAGACATGTCCCACATTTTCCTGTGAATCCAATGTAATAGTTCAGTTGGTTCTGTCAGAAATACTTGAAACAGCTGTGTTGGTGTGCTGTCTCATGCTGATAAACTTCAGCTTGATAATGTTGCAGGTAACAGAAACAGGTTTTGCATTCAAAAGTCAGAGCAAGTATAACTACAAAGCTCTGTGCTATTTTGCTCCACTGCATGTTGTTTTTTTGAATGATGCTGCTGTTGTGTTGAACAATACAAGCTTTCAGTCATTGCTGGTCTGTGTATTGTGTGCCTGCAGAACAAATTTTCACATGTTGAAGGTTTTCTCTATTCATCTTGTGCTCATGCAGATTTTCAGTCTTTTTCTGGTTTCAGGCAGGTAAGTCCTGTAAAATAGCCTTATGCTTAAATGTGAAGGCCAAATCCTGGAATTGTCTTTCAGCTAAAATCAGTAAGGCAAAACCTGTAGCCCTCATTCAATGAAAGACTTATTTATTTGAGTCTGGATTCAGCTCTGTGTTAGTTATTTTCACTCAGTGGATGTACATCCCCTCCTTTCTTCCTCCCAAAGGAAATTTGACAGCTTGTCTGTTCCAGAGGCTGTGAAATATTGGCAGGTTTCAAAACTAAATGTGTTAGCCTTTCTGACAAAGTCAGTCAAAGGGCAGATGTATTTCTGTAGCATTCTCTGAAACCAGCCAGCTTTGTGCCACAAAAACTGCCTTCATTAAATAAAGGCTGCACTGAGATATTTCCCAAAGTGCCACCTGTGAATGGGCATTAATGTTGGAGACTGCAGAGCCTGCACCTCGGGCTTATTCTGCCACTTCCAGCAAAGCAGAGGAAATGTCAGACCTGTGGGGATGCAGAAAGGCTTTTCTTTCTGCTATGAATCCCATGCTGGTGGTCATCCATGATGTGATTCTTGGGGTCACCCTGTGTAGGACCAGGACTTGGACTTTGGTCATCTCTGTGGATCCTTTCCAACAGAGGATACTCTGTGGGTCTCTGGAAAGCGATGAGGAACTGTGGTGGGAAGGAGCCTCTTGCACCTGACTCTGTGGTGGTTCTGGAGGAACATATGCATCCAGTTTTAAAGTTTTGATTTTGGTTTTGGACCTGGTGATCAAAAAGGCAGCAATTTTATTTTGAGAGGAAAAGATGGAGTGTGGTCATTGCATGCCTGACATCACTCAGATGCCTGTATGTAACAGAGTCACAGAATTGTTGAGGTTGGAAGGGACCTTTAAAGCTGATGTGGTTTCATCCTTCTGCTGTGGCCAGGGACACCTGCCACTAGAACAGGTTGCTCAGTGATAACTTCTTCTGTGTGTGAACTGTTAGTCCAGGCTTATGGTGATGTGGGGAGGACACAGAGCTTTTACCTTGTGAGCCTGGGCCTTAGCTGTGGGACCTGGACACCTCAGGCATTTTAAACTGTTCTGAGATTAAATCAGTTGCAAGCTGAAGATTTGCAAGTGCTAATATCTGTTGTCTTATCTTTGGCCAGCTGCTACTACTTCATCTATAAGCAAATCAACTAGTCATATTAGAGCTGTTTTGGTAATTTTGTTTAGAGACTATATACCCTCCACTGTTATAACCTTCTAGTGCTGCAGTGGTGATAAGTTTTGGCATGACATAATCTAATCATGCAGCCCCTGGCTGATCCATTGCATTTTCAAAGCTGGCAAAATAGCACCATTTTGGAGATTCCCTACCTCAGCCATAACATTACTTAGCTCACCTGCACTGTCCCAGCTGCCTTTAAAAGACTAGGTCTGGTGTTTCCATTAGGAGCAGAAATTCTGCCAGAAAATATTGTAACTCTGCTGGTGAATGAACAGTTCATTAAACATTGAAATTATTTAAAACATTCAAGACCCTGAGGCTGTCAGAATAGTTGAGGCTGCAAATGGCCTCCATCTCTACAGAATACTTCCGATTATTTAGAAGGAGTACTGCTTGCAACTTTGCAAGATGAGGGGTTTAGTTTTTAAGTCATCCTTTGGTGATGACTTCTTTTTTTTTACATACTTGCTTCTATTAAACAAATGTGTAAAATTATACTCCTTGAGGACCAATTGTACCATACCTCAATACATTAATGTACTTTCATGCAGAAGAGTCTAGAAACACTAAAATGGCACAAAGCAGATTGTGTGTATTTCTGGTCTGTCTGGAAGCAGGAAGGGGAAATCTTTCAATAGATTGTTTTTCTGAGACTAATAGCCAAATGCTACAGATTTTCAGAGTTCACTTTAAATAAAAAAACTGATCTAATTGAGGGCCTGCTCTTTTTGGCATTTTGGTATTTTTTTAAGGCAGATCTTGATTTTTAGAGTTCCATCTGTGTTTGGATTCATGGTCATTGGAATTGTGAAGGAAGCATGTAATACTTTGGGAACATTTTACACTAAAAATACATTTATAATGATGAAGTATGTGGACAGAGATAATAAGGAATACAAAAAGTAGGGGTCCTGGAAGTAATACAGCTGAGATTATTGTGATAGCCCCCTGAAGAAATTCACTCACATTGAGATCAAGTTCAGTGAGTCATGTATATCTGTGCTTAGACTGATGCTGTGTCTCATGCTCTCTGGGATGGCATGTTCTTTGCTTCATAGAAAAGAAACTTTGAACACGTCTCAGGAATCCTGCTCAATATTTGGCTAATGTAAACATGGCATAAGCCTGCAACAAGATCAAGAACAACAGCAGGGGTGTCATGAACAAGTCTTGCCAGTGTTAACCACTGTGATTGCAAAGTGTCAAAACTGGATTTAGAGAATTCCATTATACACAAGATGTTTGCAAAGATTGTCAGAGAACAGCATTTTTCACTAAAGAAAGGGGAAAAAGATGATATGTATTTTAATAAGGAATGGGAGTGTGTTATGAAAGAAGTATTTCTTTGTCTGTTAACATCAGGGAAAAAAATAAAAATGTTTTTCTAATGAATTTTGAAGGAGGGCAAACAACACTGTGATTCATGATCCCATTGTCAGAACTGTTGAACCTCACTGGTGAGTGGGCATTTGTTACATCTTTCATCTTTCACTTCTGGAGAAAGCTTGATAGGGTTTTATGCACTGAGACAAGAATGACTACAAATTCATATTCAGCAGATGATGAAATGATCTGGTTTCTTCCATTATTCTGAGACAGGAGATTAGCTTTGCTGTTGAAAAAAAAAATATTCTTGAATGTTCTATCTTTACATGTCGAGTTCTTTAAATTAGAAGCCTTCTTAAACCACTTTTCTAAATACTGTCATTAACCTGTAGTTTTAGTACATATTATTATCATTGTTTTTAATGAAGGGATGGGACCACAGTCGGGCTAAGAATGATTTATTACTCAGATAAACATCAGTGTTAGTGGCTGTGAGATTTATGAGAGCAAGCAGTCAGCCATAGCTCAAAGTAATCACAAGTTCTTCATTACAAGACAATACAGAACTTTCCAATCTAATGGACAGTTGCCACCAAGTTTATTTTGCTTTTCTAACTTATCATCTTTACTTAATTTTGTTGCACTGTGGATACTTTTATCTAATGGGCTACTATCACACATCTACACATATGCTTTTATCATAACATCTAAACTCTTAGCTTACTCTATACAATTACACCCCTACATTATACACCCTTCAGTATCTGATCAATAAGTTTTCTACTTACTTAAGGCATACTCTTACTTAGAACTATAGAAACATAAGTTATGATTTTTTTGCTTCATGTCTGTGTATTTTATTTTTACATTAACTTAAGCTTCTTCTAAGGCTACAGATCAAACCTGTCAATGTCTGTGGGAGTTTTTAATCTTTCCATTTCCCACAAGCACGTTATTGGCAACTTGCTTATTTGAGCTTCTGATTGCAAGATATAAGTAAAAACTTACCATCAACATGTGTCAAAACAAGCAGTGTCTCTGGTGAGTGTGCAGAAGCATTTAATCTCTGAATTGGTAATGGAGTTTCTCTTTCCTGTCTTGCAATGAGGAAAATGTTCCCACCTTGGAAGCAACAATTGTTTTATTCTTATTCAATGTTTGTTTATAAATGAGCACTGTCCATATGTTTTCTTTCTGGATGCATTTTGGTTTTTAGTACATTTTTAGTGCCTTTGAAAGGGGGTGGGATAGATAATGTATGGCAGTGATACAGGGTGTGCAGCTAACTCAGAGAAATTCAGGGCTTTTCATGGCCATGTTTAAGGATCCTCCTCCATCTTCTATTTGCACTAAGAGCTCAGTACAAATGAGCTAAGCCAGTCCAGCAGACTTACATTCAAGCACAGTGTAGGTCCTTATTTTTTGACCAAAATCCCTGCTAAGCAGAGGAAATAGTATATTGTGGTGGTGATGGGTTCCTCAGGATGAGGTGAGAGATGAGAATCTGACTCCAAGTTCTCAGAAGGCTGATTTATTATTATATTATATTACATTACTATACTAAGGAAAGAGAAAGGAGACATCAGAAGGCTAGAAAGGAATGATAATGAAAACTCGTGACTGACCCCTCAGAGTCTGGCACAGCTGGACTGTGATTGGTCATTAATTAAAAACAATTCACATAAACAATCTCCAGATCACATTCCAGAGGAGCAAAACATGGAGAAGCTGAGGCTTCTCATCTTCCCAGGAGAAGAAATCCTGGTGAAGGGATTTTTCAGACAATATCACGGTGACAGTATATTGGTGTAGTGTTTTTGTAGCCCGCTGCAAATCTGAGGTGTCTATGTGACTCTGAATTGTGAACTGAAATATAACTATTATGAAGCAATAATCTTCATCTCTGTCAAAGAGACATGGCAAATAGAAATCATAGAAACTATCTGCTGACTTCTTGCTTTCTTTAGGGGAAGCTTTTCTGCTCATCACAATCCCATATTTATCATGGGTTTTTTTCTATTTTTATCATGGTTTTTTTCTATTTTTATCACGTTTTTTTTCTATTTTTATCATGTACTTTGTGAACTTCTAGCTCCAGTATGAGATCATTATGGTGATAATACTTTAAGTCCTGTCTGAAAATAACGTCAGTGTGGAATAGCTGGATAAATGCAAACATACAAAGCTCTACAATGTTACTTTTGTTTTTCCCCTCATCGTTGTGTGAGACTTAAATGTGAAGGAAGGGAACTGTAAGTGTAATTTATTTTGATTGTGTGGGAAGATGACTGAGGGCAAAAAGATAAGGGTGTGGAAGTTACAGGGGAAAATGCAGTTGCTATTCCCTGCATGGAACGTGATCAACAGACACAACCTCCCCCAGACAATAAAATCTAAAGGGGCCTAGAGGGACAGTGGAACAGAGGGAGGACACCAAAGCCAGGCTCTGTCTAAACCACTGCAGAGGAGGGAACTAGTTGGTACTTTCTGGCTAATAAGCTGCACAGAAAATGAAAAGCAAAGGAAATAAAAGAAGATGTCCTACTGTTAAATCAGCCACCATGGCAAAATCAGTCTCTTTGTACTGATGCACGTGCCCATCCCCAGGTAATCTCTGGTACTATCCTGAGACACCTGCCCCAGGTACAATCATCCCTCACTGTGTAAGATGCATGACTAAAGTTACTCAAGTTCCACCTAGTGTAAAAAAAATGGTATTTTTTTTATTAGTTAAGAATGGGGAGAAGTTAGAGGAATGACTCCATTGTAACTTCTGGGATCAGTCCTGGGGACACCTATTGAGTGAGAACAGTATTGTGTGTGTGCTGAATGACTGTCTTGGGTTAACCCTTATTGAGGAGCAGAGCTTGTTAGTGTATTGCTTTTAATTAGTATATTGCTTTGAATATATTTGTGCCGCCAGCAACTATCTCCAGCAATTCCTGAACTCATCACAGTTTCACTGACGAAGTGTCACTCTGTAAGGTATTAATGTGAGTGCTCACACATTGGCAACTGCTGGCAGTGGGTACAGGTGTGGGGAGGGGGTGTCTGTGACCCTGCACAAGCCAGCTGAACTGCCACTCCAATCCAGGGAAGGATTGTGGAAGGAACCCCACGATGGGATGCTGACACACTGGTCAAGTACAAGAGTCTTGGCTTCCCTGAGGTGCTGACAGGCTAATCAAACACTAAGGGCTTGAGGAAGTCTCCCCTTTTTGTGTGATAGAGTGACAGAAATTCTATTTTAGAATGAACTGAATGACTAAAATAAAGTTTTAAGAAACAATTTTCCTGTATTGGCTAGCAATGTGAATGAACAATGTGAATAGCTATAAATAAGCTGGTTCATCATTGAAAGGCCATCATAAAGTGTCTCCAGGCAAATAATTATTTAAATACAATAGGAAACTGCATTGAAGTTTCAATAAAGATAAGCAGTATTTGAAAATAAGCTGTGTAAGTTGTCTTGGGCAGTTGAAATTGCTTACAGTGGCCATGACACCTTTAAAATGGAAATATCTTAAACAGTGTTGCTCCTGCTCCCTGTCACAAGGCATTTGTCGTTGTAAAGATTACTAAGGAGGTAGGAAAAAAATCCTCTGTAATAAGGTTTCATGAAATAAAATTGGTGTTTAGATACACACATAAAAATTCCTGACAGTCCAAGGGAAAATCAGTATTCATTGCCATATGGAGTAATGAAGCATGTTTTCATGCTGGATTTCTTATTATAGGAGACATTTTTATTTGCAGCAATAATATGGGAAAGGAAGCAAGTCCCAAATGGAAGCACAGAACTTGAAGCAAATTTCTAGAAATCACTTTGATGGTCCACAGTAAAAAAAATTTTAAAAACCCAAAGAAAGAAAAATACACAAAAAAAGCCCCAAACCAACCAACCAACCAACCAACCAAAAAAAAAAAAAAACCAAAACCAGAGAACAGAGAAAAACCCAAAAAACAAACCCAGAGGTTGCAGAGTGGGTCAAAATTACCAGAGTATTCAAGGACTGCATTAATTTCTTTAACTAGTCTAATATAGAAAGCTGTTTAATAAAGTAAAATAGATTGTGACTTCAAATAAAATATACTCTGTACAGGTGATTTCCTGCACTATTTAGTTTCCTTAATTAACAAACATGAATATTATCTCTTGTCACTTAAAGCAGTAAACCCCTTTATTTCTTTCTTATTTTCAAAACTACTGTAAGAAAGGAAGACAGGCAGGAATAGTGTGCAAGACTTAAGTACTGAGCTGACCCCTTGTTTGCAGTTCTAACTGTGGATTTGCTGTATGAAATGCAATCACTGAGCTTCTGCTTTTTGCAGCTGCAAAATTGATACAATCATCTGCACTCTCTTTCTCTCCTTTCTCTCCTTTCTCTCCTTTCTCTCCTTTCTCTCCTTTCTCTCCTTTCTCTCCTTTCTCTCCTTTCTCTCCTTTCTCTCCTTTCTCTCCTTTCTCTCCTTTCTCTCCTTTCTCTCCTTTCTCTCCTTTCTCTCCTTTCTCTCCTTTCTCTCCTTTCTCTCCTTTCTCTCCTTTCTCTCCTTTCTCTCCTTTCTCTCCTTTCTCTCCTTTCTCTCCTTTCTCTCCTTTCTCTCTTTCCCATTTTCTTTCTCTCTTTCTCTCTTTCCCATTTTCTTTCTCTCTTTCTCTCTTTCCCATTTTCTTTCTCTCTCTCCCATTTTCTTTCTCTCTTTCTCTCTTTCCCATTTTCTTTCTCTCTTTCTCTCTTTCCCATTTTCTTTCTCTCTTTCTCTCTTTCCCATTTTCTTTCTCTCTTTGTTTGCCTCTCTTTACACAACATTATGGTAGCCTCAAGTAGGTAACTGTGGTGGTGCCAATGAACCTGTAAGATGCTACAGTGATAATTATAAATTACTTTGCTCAAGCTTTGTATGGTCAGAAGGACAGGTAGAAAATGTGCTCCTCAGCGGAGGGCTGACACCAGGTGCTGGCAGAATTAGACTGTGACTGGCCCAGATACAGAGATCAGAGGCTGGCTGGGAGAAGGGGGTCATTTGTGAGAGAAGCCCTTGTCCTGACTCTCCTGAGTTATCTTTCATGCTTAGCAGGTCAGATGATGAGTTTCTTTTCCAGTGAGAAAGTTGCCTTTCTCTACTCATCTTTAGGGGAATTACTGAGATGCTGCTCCTTGTTAACATCTCTAGGATGTGACACCCTGTGCCTGATTGTCCCAGTGTGGTGCTTGGCTCATCTGGTGGCTTGCTGTTTTTTGAGTCTGGGATATCACTCATTCCCTCTCCTGCAAGGTGGACTGAGGATCAGCATTAACTAATCTTCCTCCTTGAATCATTTCATGGCTTCATCTGTGACCAAGTGTGGCCATCCAGCCTGAAATCTTATGCAGCTGTTTGGGGAAAAAAAAGCCAATTCAAATGATTCTTGTTATTAATTGTGTAAAGCTAGTGCCAGTGTAGCAGCTGACGGTTGCATGGGCCCTTTGACAGCGCTGCACTTTTGGTAGCCTATTCTCTCTTTATTTTTCATGTTCCTTTGTTGACTGTACAGTAGAGAGCTCTCTTGCCATTGCTTTATCTTACAGCAAAGATCAAGTGAAAGTTTGCTCCCTGCTTCCAAACTTCCACCCAAGGAAATATGTGATGGAATGGCCTTTTCCAGCAGTGCTGTAATGGATGTTAGCAGTCCCCAGCACTCAGTACTGATTATATGGAATCTTCCTATTCAGTTTATCACGGCTCAGCTGTAACATTCTTGCAACAGCAACTATAAAATCAATATGGAGAAAACATTTAAATAAATCAGCAACCGAAAGAATGATACATAGACGTTCACTGAAAGAGAAATGAACTTTAAATACACTGAATGTAAAGTGATCCTTATAGAAATAAGGAGTGTGAGCTTACTTCAAATGAAATTAGTGGAAGACAGCGACTGAAAGAACCTGGAGGTAACAGTATGTGAGGAACAGATGACGTGCTGTGACAGAACAAGGTGAGATTGCTCTCCAGATGGGTGAATAAGCGAGTACTAAATAAGAGCAAGAAAGTAATTTGTCTTTTCACAGCACGAGAAAGAATGATGATAGTGGTATATGGTGCTGAATTGTCAGTAACTTCTTTTAAGGTTGTGACACAACTGATGCTCTAAAAAGGGAAAAAAAGGTCTAATAGTTTTGAAGGCAGATGAAAATTCATTGTAGTGGGAGAAGGATCAGGCTGTTTCATACTTTAAGATCAAAGAAGAAAGGAAAGAGGTGAAATGTGACACAAATAGACAGAAATCAAATGGGAGGAAAAAGAATAAAAACTGAACAGCCACACAATATTCACCAGACTAGTGGTACCCAGCAGCTGGAAGCTAAAGTCTGACAAGTTTGTCTTGGAATTGCATCTTCTTGTGTTTTCCTCCCACCCATTCTCTATTGTAATGTGGTGGTCAAACAATGGACCTAATTACCAGGGAAGAATTCCACATTATGGAATTCTTTCCATAATGTGACTGTTGTTTTAAATCGACTATCTGCGTTCCTGGAAGACAAAGTTTTGCAAATGCACATTTGTGGATTCAAAGCAGGAGCAACTGTGTGGAAGACTAAAGTGCCTTTGATCCTACAGGAGCTCAGGGTAATTGTGGAAACCCAGGGCACCACAGGGAATATTTCTCTGTCTGCTCTGGGTGCCCTGACCCCCAGGGCAGCACTGACTTTGACCCTCATTCATGGGGAAAGTTTCCCAGACTTCAAGATAGACTGGAATCCACAAAAGTGTGAAATAGATTATAGAGAGCAGTGTAGGTGTATCACTCGGTGAGAAAATTAGGTTTTGGGATTTTTAGTATGTTGTGGATGGAAGCAAGATGGAGGGCACAGGGTGTCATCCTGGGTTTCTTCTTCATGCTGCTTCCTCCTTCTTCTTCATGGGTTTGGGTGGCATTTTGTAATTGGGCAGAAAAGTCCCCATTGCAGCTCTTTGGGATCAGTTATTGGGTTAAAAGGGAAAATAATCCAGGTGTCAGTTCTTAATTGGAGAGTTTAGTCTTAAAAGACCTTGTAACAAGAGATTGTTGGCCATTTTGTGCCTTCTAAGGAAAAGCTGCAGAACTCACAGCAGTGAGCCTGTTTTACTGATAAGAAATAATAAACACCTGAGTCTGAACATGAATTACTGTCTCAGGTGTCTTCAATCCAGACCCAGAGAAACCAACAACTGGTATCCCCACAGGGAACGAACTAATATATCTTCTCAATTTATCTGGTGTTCAGGGCCTGTATGACCTTTAATGTCAAGTCAATTTTCTACCCTGCCCCGCATGACTTGTGGTTCAGGTGGGTTTTGGAGTACAAGGTGATTAAAGGAATCTATCAACTCTCTCTAATCTATCCTTTTGCTGCTACCCTTTTGCTTGTAGTGACTGGAAAACTACCTATATATATTTTCTATTTCTCTACTTATTTGATTGGACAACATATTATACTCTTGATTAAGCAGTACTACCCTGCTCACTATGGTGCATAATAACTTCATTAAGTAGTTCCTGCTCCTGTTTTTGCACAGTTTGCATGCACATAGGCACACACACATGTGTGTGTACATATTGAAAATATACATGTAAAAATATATATGTGAAAACAGGAAGATGCTTTAAAAAACCCAAACAAAATAAATACAGGTAGACTGTAGGGGGAAGAGCACATAGCAAATCTCTTACCTCACTTTTAACCTGACTGCAAATTAACAATACTTCATACAGATTTAAAGCATTGCTATGGCTTCCACTTCTCTCAATGACACAAGTTTTGAATTCCTGCTGTTCTGTGCTTTGCTCTAGGAGACCTTAGGTTCCTCTGAGCACCAGATGCTGGACATTTAATCTTTAAAACCAAGCATTGAGTGGAGCACGTGGGAGATATTATGAAAGTGACTATTTCAGTTGGTTTTATGCACCAGTGATCCCTTTCACTGTTGTCCTCCCAGTTTTGGGATTTTATATTAATCTCAAAGCAAAATTCATATTGAACGAACAAGTTTCAAGGACAGTAGTGAATTTTATTTTTATTACTGAGCAATGCTTTATGTGTTCACTCAAAGCTTTTTTGGACTGTTCAGAGGCCATGAGCCTGGCGTAGTAGACTATATCCTTGGCTAGATTTTCACACTTACTCATCACTGAGGTAAATTCAACCACAAAGCTTTGTAGTAGCTGAGGATCCATTCTCTAAATCATAGAATCATAGGATGGTATGGGTTGGAAGGGACTTCAAAAATCAAGTTGTCTACTGTGGGCAGGAGCACCTTTCACTGTATCAAGTTGCTCGGTGTGAAGGCTGGTGGGCCTACACACAAAGGGTCCATTAGGGTTCCTTGGAGGGACAATGCCTAAATTGTAAAAATGTCCCCTGTCCAAGGCAACTGAGCAGAGCCTCTCCCATGATGCTTTGCTGTGTATGCAAATGTCCCCAGTTCTGCCTCCCTGGTTGGCCCGTTGGCCTCTCCGCCCCTCTTTTTTTTGTATGTCCTCTAGAATGTTCTGCCTTCCCTGCTTACCCATTGGCCCCATTTTGCTGCAGTGTCCTGCCCCTTTACCCTATTGGCTGCCACCCCTTGTCCTGCCCCTGTACTGCCCTGAGCCCTCAGCCCGTTGGCCCTGATGCTCTGCTCCACCCCCTGTCCCCCAGATTTAACCCTGGACTCTGTGCTGTCCTTTTGGCTTTGTCTTGGATCTCTTTGTGTGTGCTGGAATAAAGTACCTTCCTGGAACTCCACACAAAGGCCCTTCCCACTTCTTTGTCATTGGTGATCCTACAAGAGAAATGTGTGCTGCAGTGATGGGGTGTGTGTGATGGTGTGTGTGTGTGGTGATGTGTGTGTGTGTCTATGATGGTGTGTGTTGGGTCTGTGTGTGTGAGGGAGTGCCTCCATCCCTGGATTCCATCCCTGGAAGGTCACTGGAAGCCCACTGCCCCTCTCGCTCTGCCACCAATGGGCCAGCGGCTCACCACAGCTCAAAACCCCATCCAACCTGGCCTTGAACAGGGATGAAGCACCCACAGCTTGTCTGGGCAACCTGTTCTGGTGCTTCATTATCCTCTGAGTAAAGAATTTCTTCCTAATATGTGACTAAACATGCCCTTCTTCACTTTGAAGCCATTCTCCCATGTCCTATTGCTGCATGCCCTTGCAAAATGTCTCCATGCCCCAATTTTTTATAGGCTCACCTTAGGTACTGGAAAGCTGAAATTAAATCATCCCAAAGCCTTCTCTTCTTCTAAACAACCCAAACTCTCTCAGCTTGTCTCCATAGCAGAGGTGCTCCAGCCCTCTGTGCATCTGTGCAGTCTCCTCTGGACTCTCTCCCAGGAGGTCTGAGTCCTCCTTCAGTTGTGGAACCCAGGCCTGGATGCAGTATTCCAAGTGAGGTCCCACCAGAGAGGAACACGGTGGGATAATTACCTCCCTGGACCTGCAGCCTAGGATGCAGTTGACTTTCTGGTATGCAGTGTAGTTTCCCATTTCCAGGTCATTTCAAGCTTCTCATCTACCAGCTTGACATCACCCAGAGCCTGAAAAATTTTTTATGTCTATCAGTCCAAAAATGACTGAATTGCATCAAGCTACTTATTGTAGCTCTTCTGAAGTGCTGTTGTGAATAACTTACCAACTGCCACATGCTTAATTGAGTGGCCAGATAGTCTGGTTGATCATCAAAGCTGATCCTGAATACCTGTGGGAGGAGCTATCCTTTCCCTGCATCCCTCCAAATTGCTTTCCTCACTGAACCATCGACTGCAATCTGTTCCACATGGCAGCAGAGATGGAAAAACTCTAATGGGTTTGAGTCCTTAGTCCCTGTGGCTGAATTTCTGATAGCCTGGAGATATAGTGCAAGAAAAGGACATATAATTTCTAGGTTATTGAATCTATATCACTGGTATTATATTCCTTGTTTGGTCCTAATTTGCTTAAGTTTCAAAAAAGGGGGCATGGAAATGACATTTATTAGAAATTTGTGAACTGACTTGAAAAAATTTGAGTTTTAGCACACTGGAACATTCTCTGGTCTGCAGATAAAGCTGATAGTTTGGCAGAAATTCTGGTGTTCTCCATCCAAAAAAGCTTTTCTTATGCTTACGTTTCCTACCAAAATACATATTTCTACAGAATTTAGATACTATTAATTTGGATGGAAAGCTACTGTGTTTTTTATTAAACAAGAAGTCAATATTTATTGAAAATCTTCTATCTTCTGGCTCAGTATTTGTAAACAGCTTGCAAATACAAATAGCAGAAACTACTGGAACCCCACTTTTTCTTCAGCAATCTGCCCAGTGGCAAAACATATCTTATGGAAGTTAATTTTCATTTTATACATCTCTAGAGATCATTCCCAAAATACAATTTTCTGAACAAGTCCTTGGGTACCAAACCTACCATATTCCATCACCTAACCAGAAGCAACTTCGACGAGATGACAAAGCCAGTGTATGTTGATTATAGCAGATTCTTTTTGCATTCATATATGAAAAGTAATGACAATGGCTTTTGGCTCTAGCATGAACAAAGATTTGTTTGGGGTTTTTTTCTTTATTAGCCTAGTGAATTTAAATGTGACTGTTCCTGCTGTGACTATATGCCTCATGGTTCATTACTGCAAGAGGGTTTTTCTAATAGATCATATATATGCATGTCACAGCTAACTTGATATTTGTAGGAAGCTGTTGTTTCTTGATGTCACTCCATAAAAAATTATGTCGGGGGCTGTGTCATCCATTGCTTATAAGTAATGTGATAATAACCAATCACTTTTCAGACTTGCTGATAACTTTTTAAAAATTGGGGTAATAAAAATAACCAGTTGCTTCTCTACTAATTTGCATTGTGGCCATTTTTATTCAGTTTGTATGGGGTGTTTTGCTTGCTTCACTTTGGCTTTGAAATTTTTTGGCTTCTTTGGATGCACGGATATTATACACTGAAGCATCAATAAAGCCTCATAGATAAAAAGAGCTTCAGTGTCCTTAACCTGAGTCCTTTTGTGAAGAAGGGTTAAATATTGATTGGTGTAGCAGATAGAGCTGGGAAGACTCTGAGCCCAGTGGCTCCGTGGTCAGCTGGGAGATAAAGAGGCATCCCTCCCCTCATCTGTGCTGTTCAACACTTTCTTTGAATTAAGGAGTAGAGCAGCATAGACAACTGTGTTTCTCTGGAAAAGAATCTGATACCCAAAGCAGTGGTCTATGAATCCTTTTTTTCCTTTTCTTGACTCAATAAATATTTAATTCATCCCCGTGAAGTGGTTTAGCTTTGGTACAAAAGATTGAAACCACTGCCTTTCCAACCTCAGACTGTCCTGTAACTGGAGGTTTAAACATTTCCCGTGGTAGGTGACAGCTCCAATAAGAGGAAGGATGGAAGTGAGCTCCTCTACCACGTATTCTGTCACTGGTCTAATGTTTGGAATCAGAGGGACAAGAAGGTAGTACAGAACAGCACCACTGCCTCCTCTTTCTCCAGCACTCTTCCACCAGATACACTTTCAGATCTGCAAGCATGTTCATGGGTCCTGGAAAAGAAGTGTGTTCCAGAGAACCTGGTTTTGCCAGAGCTGATTTAGAAACCCATACACTTCCTGATGGACACTATCAGGACCTGTGTAGCTCTTGGAAAAACTTTAAGCAGAATTTTCCCTGCATGAAGACTCTTAATATGGAAAATTGAGGTCCTGCGGATTTTTAACTGACTCTGCAATTGAGTAGCAGCTGAGGGGGAACATCGGTTTGGGTGTGTGGATTCAGTTTGGGTGTTTGAACCTCATTTCTCTGCTAAGAGAGCTCCTATCTCTGCCTGCTCTAGAGGGAACAGGAAAAATGAGACAGCAGTGTCAAGACTGGCTTTGGTTCTACAGTGCACAACAAACTGGAGTCTAGTTTGGGGTAGGGGGTGAGTGGTGTATATAAAATAACTGTCTACTTCTTTAGTAGCTATAGTTAAATGTGGTTTTAATCTATTTGCAAATTTCTTAGCCATGGGAGGAGAGATTTTATTGAAGCTTCGGACCCGGGATGGAAGTCAGCCTGAATTTAGTTATTAAGTGACCAGGGAGGGATGTAACAAGTTTGTGTGGGCTAGAGTCACTCTGGAGAGAAGACTAAAAGCAGATGCTGTATATGAAGTAAGGAAATAGGAAAAATGTCTTCTCTTGAAGCATTGGTTAAGAATTCGAATGAGCCCCCCTGGAAAGTGGCAAAGTCACCATCCCTAGAATTGTTCAAAGAACATCAGATGGGGCACTTGATGATATGGTTTAGTGAGTTATGGTGCTTTTTCGTTGAAGGTTGGATTTTATGATCTTGGAGACCTTTTACAGCCTTAGTGATCTGTGATTCTATAGGTTCAGAAAGGCTGTTCAGTGCAATACAGAGATGAGTCCAGTGTGCACAAACAGTGAAGAAATATTCTTGTTTTTCCTGTACAGCTTGAGCAAAACCTTCACAAATCAGAAAGACAGGGTAAAGTAGGAGGATAAGGATAAACTGGAACTTTGCTCAGCAGGAACTCCCTTTAGATTTCCTTCCACTTCCTTAGTGTTGGTGCCTCACACTAATGTCTAATATGCGTCATCTTGGCAAAACCCATTACTCTTGGTGTGAATAATATTCTGGATGCTATCATTCAGTATTTGTTTTGTAACAGCATCCCTGTCAAAGCTCAGAGAAGTAATAGTTTCTAGTTTTCTCATATCAGGATCAATTTTGGTTTTGTAGCTGTAAATTTAGAAGATGGAACGCATCTACTTATATAATTTGACATATGAAGCAGAGGAATTATTTGAAAATATTCATGCTAAACAGGTCTTGTTATGATCATTACATTAAATGTTTGTACATTTCCTTTTGGAATAGGAGCGTCAAGCTGAATTGTCTCTTTTATGATAACAAGTATCAGGGAGAAAGGCAGATGCTGTTTATGTATACAAGAAATGGCTTGAAATTATTTTAAAAAATAAGTAGAATTCATTCTCTGAAACTTCATTTCTAGTTAGGTTTAGTATCAAACTGGTTGGGGCATCGTGAGTTATTTGTATCTTATGAAAAACTGATATTAATTCATGTGATACATGTGATACATGTGAACTGTAGAGAAAGATAATATAACCTTGCTCAGTTAGCAGACTGCTCTTTGAAAATTTAGAGTGCCAACGGATGCTTTCTCTGCTTTATCCCACAACAGATCACATTTGTAACTTTTCTTACAGAAAATAACATCATGTACTCCGTTCCCCCTACACTTTCCAAGGCTATTGTAAGACAGCAGAGGCCAAGTGGCGAGGTTTTGAGTAGTGTTACTGTCCTTGCCCTCTAAATGAGAGATCACACACACGTGAATTCATTTAGACTTTTTTTTTTCGGTGATATTCTTTTGCCTAAAACTTAAATAACTGTTTTGAAGAGGTTTTTTTCTGAGGCAATGTGGAGTGTCATGATATTTAGTGATGCAACTAGACAAGACAGACGCTAGAGAAATATAGAACTTAGATTCTGGACAATAGAGGACAAGACTTATCCCCAAATACTGCGACAGTCAGTCTATATACCTTAAATTTGTGTTTGTAAGATTTGTATAAAATGCGGCAGCTTGTGTCTCCTGATGCATGTTACCAGCTAAACTCACTTCTTCAAACTGGTTTGCAGAGAGCTTTGATGCAGCAGATAATCAGACCAGAGACATTAATTTCTGATGTTCACAGTGCTCTAATTTCCCTCAACAAGGCAAGAAAATAAATGATACTGGAGCTTGGGAGCCTAACTGTGAGGCAGTGGCAAAAATACCCCTGTAAGTTCTTTCAAATTTGCGACATCCTGACATTTTGTATGTTGCCTTCTGTTACTGACTCATGGGTTGCCTTTCTGTCACCAGCATGATATCATAGTAGTGTTATGTAAACTAATACTTTAATAGTCTTACGTGTCATATTTTTACAATAAACACTTATATGTATGCTTGTATAAAAACATGCATTACGAAAACATTCAGATATTTAAGTGAAGTTGTGTTGGTGTGAACCACATTTCCTTTCCTACAGGAGAATGCTGCTTGGGTCATGTTAATTTAGCTAACCAGGATAGCTGAGCAAGCTTTCTCTGAAAAGCATTTCATATTATCAACTGTGCACATGTTTTGTTAAGCACACAATTCTTTGTACTTGGAAGTGATCAAGGACTTGTAATTATTCTTTGGAACAATAGAAGTTGACCAATATTGTCTTGAAACTGACCTGAAGTAAAAATTTTACTGTTTAGGTGTTTAAAAAAGAAGTAAAATTAAAGACTACTTAATCATGCAAATTCATGTATAACTAAATGCCACAGAACTTCCTTGGAAGTCAAGAGATTGTGACAGTAAATAATAAAATAGGCTAGACTCCATCAGCAACAAATCACAGCAAGTCCAGCAAGTCACTCTTCTGTTTTCTGCAGGCTTGTGAAAGTATTCATGACCCTTGCAGGGTCCTTTGTATTTGATGTGCTGTATTTTTGCAGAATACAAAAATCTCCTATTTTGCTCCAGTGTTTGGAGCATCTGTTTGACCTTCTGGAGTTTGCAAATGGCCTTTACATGTAAATGAAATGGTAATCAACAAGCTGTTCATTACCTAAAAAATGAGAAATTCGGTACACCTCATAGTGGGTCAAGTCACACTTGGTGTTTAAAACTTCCCTTTTTGTCATTGCCTACTGTAAAACAGTGTAGATCACAGGGGGGGATACTTCAAGGTTACTTTGGATGGTTTTTTGCCCTACTTGAGATCTTTAGTTCTGAGGCTTTCATTTGTGTGATAACTCACTCCTGTGGTTTCCAGTGAACCTGGAAAAATGGCATCCCAATTTTTCTTGGTCACCAATTTGATACATTATTATAGCCACAAAGAGATACAGTTCTGTCAAAATCTGCTTTGCTCTACAAAAACAGATCCTGACCCAGAGATACTATAGTCATTTAGAGATTTTGAAACAGACTGCGGCACATTTATCTCTTTGGCTTGGCTCAGAAAGAGCACAAAGTTTTCCAACATCATCTCCGTTCTCTTTTTATGATCACATCTGAAAGAGTCCACGTTCCTAACCAAATCTCACCTGCAGACACACGACACTGTTCCTGCTTTATTTGGATTAGGCTATGTAGCAATGGGGAACAAAGCGACACAGACCCCCATGTGCATCTGCAGGAGATCCCTTTATTGCAGAAATCACACCCTTTTTATGCCTTTAATCTCCACCTGGTGTCAATGAAACCAAATGGAGGCCTCACAAAACTTCACAAACGAAGGGCACCCATTGGCTGGCTCAGCTGCAGTGCTGCCGTCCACGCGTCCTATGGTCCAATCAGCTTCCTGCTCCTACGCTGTCCGCATGTTCCTTTAGCCAATCAGCTTCCTGCTCATATGCTGTCCGCACGTTCCTCCAGCCAATCACAAGCTCACTTGCAGCTGTCACTCTCTCCTCACTGGCTGCCTCTCACCCCACAGACGACCCCACCCGCCCAGCCCACAGCTCTGCCTCTCCCTCGGGGCCTCCTGGGGGACACAAACCCCAACAACTTTAACAATTGTATCCCCATGTCCTGCAGTGCACTGCCATCACCAGCAGGTATTCCGTTGGGGAAGGTGAAAGTCTTGTAGATATGATTGCCTGGCAAAAGATTTTGAGAATATGGAAACTATAAATGAGATTGAAATGAAAGCAAGCTTTGAGATGCCTTATTTACTGAACACCTGGAAAACAATGGTGTGGCCAGCTGAAGATAATCCCCTTTTGATGGAACAACACCCTCTGCCTGCAGGCAGCTCCAAGGGTCAGAGCAGACCCTGCTAGCTCGGCAGAAGGGGCCCAAAGAGGAGTTTTTAGGGTTTAAAATGTAACACAGTACAGTAATGATTCTTACAGGCTGTACGTAAATGCTATAGGATTTGTATCTTGTATTATATTGGTTAGTGAGAATTAGAATATTCAACACAGAAGAAGATTTATTGTATTGTAACAGGAACCTCGCTCTCTTATCCTCTCTTTTACTCTTCTGTCTTCTCTCTCTCTCTCATCCTCTTTACCACACACTTGCTTCTCTCTCTTTACCTCTCTCCCCCTCTTTGGGGCCTGCTCTGAGCTGTGGCTGGCAGCTCCCAGCAGGGCCCTGCACCCAGGCCCTTTGCAATAAACCCCAAATCCCAGCAGGGCCCTGCACCCAGGCCCTTTGCAATAAATCCCAAGTTCCACGACCTGGCTTCAGAGATCTCTCGTGTCCGTCTGTCCCGACTGTCCCACCCCCTGCCTCTCCTACAGTATTCTAAAGCAACTACTCTAAATTCTGACGTCATTGTCAATTTCCAAGGTCAGTAAGATAAGATCATACTTTATCAAACCCCTGCTTATTTTAATATGATATTAATATGATATTATAGCCTAGACATCTATTCTGGAATTTTCACAATAAATAATTATTTGGGTTTGGCAATCATAGTTGTTTTGAAAGACATACATTTTATGTAAATTGATTATTTTTGAGTTTAGATCAAAAATGACCCCCATAAATCTGATAGTATGTTGTTAAAGTATTATTCGAGGTGATTATTCTCCATCTCACTGTCTATAAAAACAAAACAAAACAAAAACCCCACAAAAAACAGAGAAACAAACAAACAAAACCCAAATGGATTTGCACATGGTCCATCTAGTCCAATACTACATGTCCAGCAGAGGAAACAGCAGATTCTGCCTAGACAGAAGTGATTTAGTGTTCAAGCTGAGTCTTTTTATGTTTCAAAACATTCAAAATTTTTACATTATGTACATTCACTCAAACATCCCAACCCAGATTTTTTTAACATCCATTTTGAAACATATTGCCCAAGAAGTTTAATTCCTTTTTCAATTCCCTGGCATTGTCTCTGCATCCTGCTGCAACAGAAGTAGCCAGACATGCACTACTCTGGCACTGCTGGTAAAATACACTTGCTTCAATCTATCTTAAACCAAAATCTGTAACTATGCAGGGGCCAGGACAATACCTTGTATGTTTTTCAGGAAAGGAGCCTGTTGTACTTCTTTTGAATATCAGATCTCTTTAATTCCCTTCAAGCTTCTGGTCATCTGCACCATGTCAAGGGTCACTAGTTTCTTATCATCCGTATAAAGACAACAAAGGAAAGCCTCATTTTAGCTCTGTAATTTGTGGGAAGTCTCCAAATGTGCCCTGCAGCCAGGAGGGCCAGGTGTGTCCTAGGGGGGCATCAGGCATAGCACCAACAACCAGGCAAGGAAGGGATTGTCCTGCTCTCCTCTGAGCTGGGGTGGCCTCACCTCGCATCCTGTGCAGTTTTGGGCACCACAATATAAGAAAGGCGTTAAAACTATTAGAGAGAGGCCAAATGTCCCGGATTGCCAAGCAAATTTTGTTCTATTTGCCTTCTGTATGGCAGTTGTCTTCTGTACAGTGGGCAGTTTTCCTTATCTCTTCCACACCCACTCCTCCCTCTGGGGAGACACCTGCTGATAACAGCTATTGAATGTCACTGCATGGCTGATAAGAACTGCAGCATCCCATTGAGAGATGTGAGCCCAGAGGGAGGAGCCAAGCATTCCTACCTGGATATAATCTGGAGATTTTGTAATAACTGCACGGCTCCTCCACTGGATTTCCCAGAGGAAGAGCAGCTGCCTCTTCCACTGGATCTTCAGAGGACCTTTCTACAGGATCCCTGCTCCAGCAGAATCACCCTGACACTACAGGAGGGCTGCAGCCACAATTCCAATGGGACTGCTGCCAGCACCCTGACCCACAGGGTGTCAGGTTGTGTTCTGACTCTGTCAGTGCTGTTTTAGTTTACTACATTGTTTATTTTATCTTTTTATTTTCTTCCCTAGTAAAGAATTGTTATTCCTGCTCCCATATTTTTTTGCCTGAGAGCCCCTTAATCTAAAATTTATAGCAATTCAGAGGGAGGGGGTTTACATTTTCCATTTTAGGGGAGGCTCCTGCCTTCCTTAGCAGACACCTGGCTTTCAAAACCAAGACACCAAAGGAGGGAAACGAAGATGGTGAAAGGCCTAGAGGGGAAGCTAATATGAAGAGCAGCTGAAGTCACTTGGTCTGTCTAGCCTGGAGAGGACCAGAGTGACATCAGACCTCATCACAGCCTACAACAACTTCCTTGTGAGAGGAAGAGGAGGGGCAGGCACTGATCCCTTCTCTCTGATAACTAATGATAGGACCCATGGGAATGGCCTGAAGTTGTGTCAGGAGTGGTTTAGGTTGGATATTAGAAAAATGTTCTTCATCCAGAGGGTGGTTGGGCACTGGGAAGGTCTCCTCAGTGAAGTGGTCACAGCACGAAACTTGACAGAGCTCAAGAAGTGTTTACGTGATACTCTCAGGCACATTGGTATGACTCTTGGGGTGTCCTGTGCAGGGCCAGGAGTTGGACTCAATAATCCTTGTGGGTCCCTTCCAACTCAGCATATTTTGTGATTCAGTGATTCTGTGATATGTCATCCTTTTCCCACATCTTCAGCAATGAATTTATGACTAGAGAGGCTACTTTCAGACAATAATGTGTCCAAATTCCCAGATGTACAGTTTCACCTCATCTGTGCTGCAAATCCTGCAGACTTGGCATGAGCTGATAATAATGTGTTAAGTAGTCTTGAAAAGCTGCTTTTGCGCCATTAATTTTTCTTCCATTTACTTTCACATTAGGAAAATGTGCCTGGCATGCTTTGACCCTTGGGAACACTAATAAAATTTCCCCAACTCTCACTTTAGGTCCTTAAATTCTTAAATTTAGGACTTTAAATTCTTCTCAAGTCCTTAAATTTTTAAAATGTTAGCCTTAGGCTTTAGAAAAGTCATGGCACTGTGAGCTGACCTTATAATGTACTGATTCCGTCTCCTTTAGTTATTGTGGCAGTAGAAGCAGCACTGAATCAGAAATTATGTTACAGAAACTCTGCAGAAATGGTATTTCAACTCAGAGTGATATCACTGTACATTTGGTTGGGGGGAAAATGAAAGAAAAAACAGCAGCATTGAGTTAAGTCATTATATCATCAAGTATATCTAATTAAATTAATGAAACTGCATTTTTATTAGCAAATATATATCTGCCTGTGGAGTGCCCTTGTTCCTAAGAGACAGGAATTTGGTCTTACCCTTCTTGTGCTAATAACTCCTCCCTTGACCCAAACCCTAACTCCACCCCTGTCATACCCTCTAAAACCCCACAGCCCTGCCTTTGCTTGGTCTTTCATCTTCATTCTGCCCCTCCTCCCTGGGAGTAATAAATGGATTCTGGAGCTTTAGGAAATGAAACCCATCTCATTTGTTCCCATGCCCAGCAGTGACAGCTGCACCCTCCCTGGACATCATGCATCTGACTTTTCCAGGATCAAATCCAGGGGCTCCTGAAATTAAAGGTATTTTTCTCTTGATTCTAACAGGAAGTGCATTTACCCCAAAACATGTTCATTTTATGACATAACTAAAATCTTTGAATTTGTTTATTGTACCACATCTCTGTGTCCTACAGAAATGTCTTCTGACAAATTTTCATCCATGTTCTTACACAGATGCACAGGAGACAAGTTCCTGCTGCAGCAAAAATGAATTTTGTCCAAAGGAAGTAAAGATTTTGACCTGAGAGTAAATCCTCATTGAGGAAATATTAGTTAATCTCTGTTAAATAGCAAAGATCTTCCTCACTTTCTTCTAGGCCAAGACATAATTGGAATAGTTCAACTGGGTTAACGTGGGTCTGTAGGCTTTTACCTGAACACATATTATAATTTGGTTTTACACAGAATACAGCTTAGCAGTCATTTTATCCTGAATTAACCTGTACCTATGCACTGTGTGAACATTACAGTAGGTTTTGTTATTTTGTAATTTGTAAACAAGCCATGAGATTTGCTGCTCCTGTGGGATGCAGTACTTTGACACAAACAGCTCAGTAACAGTGCAAACTGCAACTTCTCCCATTTCCAGAGGTCTGAAAGCCTCACTTGGACAAGGATATGAACGCTGGCCCCACCAGGAGCAGAGGAGTTCAGCTCTGCAGTAATGCAGGACAGTGAAGTGTGTCATTAGCTTATTTCACTCCAGTAGGTCTCAGTAAGCTACTGTAAGTCTTCATGTGTTGAAAGATAAACAGTGTTAAGCACTTTGCCGTGTCAGGATTAAAGTGCTAATTGAGTGCCTAATCCTCCCGCATATCCCAGTGCTGGGAACACTGTGTGTGTTTGAAAGGGTTCACCTAGACCTGGAGATTTAAGTTATACAGCAAAGTCAGTCAACAGATCATCTGTCCTTGCATTCATGTAAATTTTGCTTCTGGTTTCAGGGTAACAATAAATCAAACTATCCTCCAAGGAAAGAGGGATGTGCCCTCTAGAACCTGACAATGAAGTAACAGGCTCATTAGGGAAAGGCAAGCAAGAAAGGAGATGAGCATCCCCTGCTTCTCAGCTGACCATTTCTGCTGCTGCTTTGTTGATCACATCCATCTCCACTACATCTGTTCCCCCAAAGACACATTTTCTGTCTTTGGTAATGGGAGATGTCACAGCTGAGAGACTGATGCCAGAAAACCAGTGCCAAATATGTGACAAGGGTGCCTTTGCAACCTGGCACATAGCAGTCAGACTGATGGAAAGAAAACCCCTCATTGTATTACTTAAAGCATTACATTGGACAGGGGGAGGATGCCGAGTGATACCACCATGACCATATAAAATTTAAGGGCCATTTGAAGCATACTTTTGTTTGCTGAAATATGACTCCAGCACCCTCTTGAAAGGGGCCTGCTGAGCTGTCCATCAGGGTGTGGAGGGACCATGGCTCCATGGTTTTGGTCACTCATCTGTCTCCTTCAGCCTGAGTGCTGTCCATGAGGAAAACATGCTGAGGCAGTGGGGGAGTGCAGGGCAGCTGGAGGCTGGTTTTGGGCCCCTGGCAAGGCAAAGCCTAGCAGAAAGAAAAGATGTTTTAAAACTCTCCTTGAAATCCTCAAAGAAAGAAGTAAGGGCTGGTCAATCAGGTGTGAATCTTTACTCACCTCAAAAGTTAAGTGTGGTTGGCTTAGGAACCAAAGGGTTTCCATTAAAGTACTTGCTGCTGCTGTTCTCTCAGAGCTACAACTGTTCTGTGTTGGGAACAACCCATGTAGTGCATCCTTTTTGGTGACTATGTGATAATTTTCCATTTTCCTTAAAGATACAAAATCCTTCTACTGCTTCTATAGATGTAGGGAGAAGTACTAGCTCAGCTCTTCAGTCTATTGAAAATTTTAACGTGAAAGTAGTTCAAAACCATCCATCTATGTAAGACCACTAAATCTTTAATACATTTGTGTGTAGATAAGAAACAGTACTAAATGGAATAAAATGCTTCTGACTGGGATAATACCATACACACTTACCCTGTCTTTCTACTTTCTTATGCACCATTCCACATTAAGGGGTGAAATGAGGCTGCTGTTTAAATATGAAGAGAGTTTTAATGTTTTCGTAGCAAAAGCAATGAGTGCTTGCAGTATGTAGTGAAGCATAATTTATAAATAGCATATGCTTTCCCAGTAGCAGCTGTCCTCAGGGTCAAAAATATCAGCAAGACCTGAACAATAAGGAGTGGATTTTGAACTATGACAAAACAGCTGGCATTTAAGTAATTTTTAACATCTGGACATCTTTAATACTTGGGTGAGAACTGAAAGGCTAAAAAGAAGTAATTCTAGTTGAGAATATAGACCTGTATGCTGTACTGTCCCAAACATACTGGAATTTCTTGTGTTTCTTCACTATTTAATGTTGTTTTGATATAATATCTAGCACAAAGAAAAAAATCAAACTGTGCTTTATGAATAACCATACTAAATTTATACAAACTGACATAGGACTAAAATTTTACTTTTGAACAAAAAAGCACATTTTAAATTTCATTACACTTTTGCTTAAATAAATAGGATTGGTTTTAGAAATGTGTAATTGCAGAATTCTTCAAGGAAAGGATGGTGTACTTTGCTAGTGCACTCCTAAAATTATTAGTGTCTTTGACATCTTTGAGAGTATGATAGCTTCTGTCCAGGGTTCTGTCAGTCTCCCCATTATCTCAGTTGTTCTATCTGCAAGCAGAGTTTAGCACAGAATGCTAAATTTTGCTGCAGAAAAAGAAAAAGTACTGTTAAAAAATTGTGTGTGATCTTTTCCCAAGTGAGCTACACAAACAACATATGCTCTGGAAATTCTTTGCTTTAAAATAATTGCCATGTGTTTATGTGGTATTTGCACCTAAATTTCCAAGTTCTGAATAACTGAGAAAAAATGTCTTAGTCCTGTGCTAACAACCAAAGAAGTCATAACAAAACAAATCCTTTTGTCTACTACTCCTCCACAGCTGTGTAAAGAAGTCCTAGCTGAAGAGGCTACTGCCTCTCAGAGATATCCTACAGAGAATGCAGCTTTTACACTGTGCCCTACAAAAAGCTTAATTGCTTCAGTTAAGAGTTCACTCCTGGTTTAGATGCAAAAGACCTGACATGCCTGCCTGACACACTCCACCTAGTGTGGATTGCTTTTTAGCTCGATGGGTGTTTGGGAAGGGAAGTAAGTGGTTTGGCCCTTTTCTCGTACTAAACTGGGGTCATGTGCTCTGATGTCTGTTATTTGCTTCTCTACTTTATTTTATGGACAGGTTTTCTGTTAATAAAGAGTGACTTCAGGCATGAATGTTTTAGTCCTCTGTGGTTTACTAGGGTTATTTTTAAAGAGCACAGGTTGCAGAAATTGCAGGCATGAAACAGCCCCAGGGTTTTTTTCAACAGATAACTGAAGTCTGAATGTGTGAATATTATTCAACGGTGGCCTGAAGTAGAAGATGCTAGAGTGATATCAGCTAGTGGTCATTAGCCAAGCAGTTTCAAAGTGAAGCTGTGCCACAAAATATGTTAAGGAAGGCAGTCTTGAATGCTTAAATCTACTGCTTGTCAGTAAATGACCTCTGAAAAGAGCTGTATGTCATAATACCATGATAGGTGGCTGTAACTAATGAATTGAAGCCTTTTGAGGAGCACTTGATGTCGCTTGGGCTGTTCAGCCTGGAGAAGGAGACTGAGGTCAGACCTCATCGCAGTCTACAACTTCCTAGTGAGGGGAAGCAGAGGGGCAGCACTGATCTCTTCTCCCTGGTGACCAGTGACGGGACTCAAGGAATTGGCATGGAGCTGAGTGAGGGGATTTTTAGGTTGGGTATCAGCATGTGAAAAACAACGCCTCACTTCTTAAAATTTTAAAAGCTTTATTGAACCACAACAAAGGACTGAATAAGGAAAAGAGACAGAACTGGGTACTTAGCTGCAGCCAGAGGCACACCGCCCATACCTGTAACAATCATTATACATGCTATTGACAAACCAGCCCCCTGGTAAGCTGACCTTCCTCACATGTGTGCAGTTGTTGTCACTGTCATATTTTCTGGAAAAATCCCTTTGCCAGGATTTCTTCTCCTGGGAAGCAAGAAACCTCAGAGAGAAATGAAAACAATAATTATCTGATTGCTTCTCCTGTGTTTGTTGCTTTGGAATGTGGCTGGAGATCGTTTACCAACAGGTGCATGTTTGATTGGTGTCATGTGAATTGTTTTTACTTAATGGCCAATCACCATCAGCTGTGTTGGACACTGAGGAGTCAGTCACGAGTTTTTCTTATTCATTCTTGTTAAGCCTCCTGTCTGTATCCTTCTCTAATAATATAATATAATATAATATAATATATATATATATATATATATATATATATATTATTTAATATAATATAATATAATATAATATAATATAATATTATATACTATAATATAATATAATATAATATAATATAATATAATAGAATAGAATATATCAGCCTTCTGAGAACTTGGAGTCAGATTCCTCATCTCTCACCTCATCCTGGAGACCCTCACAAACTCAACACAGTTGTCACTCTTCCGACCCAGCTCCTTCTTTGTCCTGCCTCTTGGAGTCTGTGCAGTCCTTCTTGCTTCAACTTTCCCAGTGGCTGGAGATCAACTTTCAGCATTACAAAACCTAGATAAAAAACCACCAGATTTTAACAGAACTTCTTTTAACCTTACACCATACATTTAACATTCGCGAGAGCCAACATCCTACTGTCTGTTTATTACAAAGAAAGTGCTCTTCATCCAGAGGGTGGCTGGGCACTGGAACAGGCTCCCCAGGAACTGGGCACTGCACCAAGACTGTCAGGTTTTAAAAAGGGTTTGGACAATGCTGTCAGACACACGGTGTGACTCCTGGGGTGTCCTGTGCAGGGTCAGGAGTTGGACTCAACAATCCTGATTGAGTCCCTTCTAACTCGGTATATTCTATGATTCTGTGATTCTGCATCTGAGAGAGAGAGAGAATATCAAAGCAATTCTGGCAACTGCCTTGGTTTAAAAGACAGGTGTCTGCCAAGGAAGGCGAGAACTTCCCTCCAAATGGAAAATGTGACCTCCTACCCCCTCAAACTAATATAACTTTGAAATTATGGGGTTGTCAGGTAGTCAGGTAAATATATGGGAAAAGTTTTTTACTAGGAAAAAAAATAATAAAAAATAATGTATGTATGTATGTGAAAAACACCAATCACTTGTTTTTAGAATTTTAAAAGGTTAATAGTAATAAAATGGTTATAAAAATAGTAATACAATTAGAGTAATAATAATTTGGACAATTTGGATTAGGACAATACAAGACAATAAAAACAAAGAGTTACGGACAGTCCGGGTACCTCTTTCTGGGCAAAATAAGCCTGAAAAAGGACCCACGTTAACAGAGGACTAACCCTTAAAAGCAACAGCCTGTTGCATATTCATACACCTCATACATGATGCATCAATTCCATTCAAACACAGGATTCTGTCTGGTCAGTGTCAGCTTCTTCCTCTGAATCCTGATGGCATCTTCAGGGCTGAGTGAGGCAGGAAGAAGTTTGTTCCTTCTGATAATGGAGCAATAAATTCTCTTTCTCTGAAAGATTCAGGTGTCCTGTGGCTGCTATCTTGCTGCAAGTCCTCTCTTTAAAAAAAGTATCCTACATAGCACCGTTTCTATTTTAACATAATGTTATAACCTAAAACTATATTTACCACACTACTTAAGAAAATTGTTACAGCATAACTTTCTAACATAACACATATAATATTAATTTGATATTCATTTTAATATTTGTGAAAAGCCAATCATAAAAAACGCATTTTTTCACAGTGAAGTATATCACATGTGGTGGCTGAAGGGAACCCAGGCAAAAAGAGGACAACCACGTACTGCAGACAGCTTAAGAAAAAGGGGAAGGGGTGGGAGGCAGAGCTAAGGGCAGGGCAAAGGGGATTGGTCTCCAGGGCAGAGGGCACAGCCACCAGGGATGCCCAGTCAATGAGGGAACAGGGAAAGGAGAAGCCAGGACAGGTTGCCCAATGTAGGGATCTGTGCTATTTTCGGGGTTCCCAGACAGAGGAGGAAGGAATGAATCTTGACTCCATGTTCTTAGAAGGCTAATTTATTATTATATGATATGATGTGATACTAAAACTATACTAAAGAATAGAGACAGGATAGTTACAGAAGGCTAAAAGATACTAATGAAAAACTTGTGACTCCTCAGAGTCCGACACTGCCTGACTGTGATTGGTCATTAAGTCAAAACAATTCACACGTTGGATAAGCAATCTACAAATCACATTCCAGAGCGGCAAAACACAGGAGAAGCAAATGAGATAATATTGCTTTCATTTTTCTCTGAGGTTTCTCAGCTTCCCAGGAGAAGAATCCTGGGCAAAGAGGATTTTTCAGAAAATATGATGGTGACAGGGAGCAGTGAGACAGAAGTCCGTGGGGGAGTCTTGTCTTTTCCCACAGGAGGAATGAGCTCTGTGGTGCAGTGGTGCCCTTGGGGATTGGCTGGGGGGGAGGGAGTTCATGGGATACTACACAAATCTTTGAGTTAAACAGAAGAATTTAATTTTCTGTGAGGCTTAGTCCACGTTCTTTTTGCATGGAAGTACTTTCATGTGGCCCACCTACTGGCTCTTGAAGCCTAAATGGTTCCACACAGGCATCCACAAAGGAAAAGAGTGTGTAATGTATAAAGAAGTTGCTTGCATTATATATATATATATATATAAATCAATCATCGAGAGATATGGGAATGGACTCTGCCTTACTATTTCAATATCTGGGACAGTTTTTGCAAGACATGTCACTGAGCTGTAGATCTGAGTAGGTAATTCAGTTTCATAGCTAGAAAAATATCCAAGAGGAAAATTTTCTTATTGCTTTGTGGTCTTCCTTCAGAGAATTTTTACATCCATATGTTAGTCGCTGTTCATATCCTCTGCTTAGTGCTCAAAATTTAATTTTGGATCTTGAGTCTGAAACAGGTCAAATGATTTGTCATGATTGTTTAAATGAATAATGACTGCCTCTGGTAGATATTGTTGTTGTTATTGTAATTCTCAGAGGCTTAATTTAACATTAGCAAATAATTAAGTGAGCATATTTTAGGAAGACAGAGCATATTTTGTGGCTGAACCATGAAAAAAAAATACTCTGAGCTATATGGTTAAATCCTAGCTCCAAATCAGTTAGTGCCAGCTAAAGGTCTTGATCATTAACATACTAGTTGTGGGAAGGTAATTGTAAGATCCATTTCCTTTGTCTTTTGCTTAGACCAGTCCATTTAGAAAATAATGATGAATTTTTGCTTTTATACATTGTATTCATCAACCAGTAAATGCATAGTTCTCTGTGATCATTGCTTTCGCTGGGCCTTGGCAAAATAATTTAGCTCCGATAGCTCCACTGTATGACTTCTTTTTGTATCATCCAGGCCATTTTTGGTGTGAATATAAAGGCAAATGAGCCCTATTTCTTTCTTTTACTCTATCAGAAAGATTTATCTTCACTTTCCACTCAAACTCTAAAGAGACAAACGCTTAGTCAGTGTTATTTAACTGTTAAAAATTTATCAAAGGCTTGAGAAAAGTGTGCTCTTTGGGGAGGGAAAAAGACCTGAGGCTACTATTGAAGTATGGTTTGCATCAAGTCTTTTGAAGTGGATGGTTTCACTGAAGGAATGAAGTTCCTTTGGCAAAGCTGGTGCTCTCATGACAGCAAGCTGTCGGTGATGGAGAGGCATACTGACTCTGTGGTCAGAATCTGATTTTATTGTGGGATACAAACACTTATATACTATTTCAGGGAGACTAGTAATGTGTACTGCAATGATTGGGTTAAAATCACATACACAAACTTATGCACATAACAGCATCTCTTGCTTGCAGAGTTTAATGGGATTTTCTTTTTCCCGTAAACCCCTTTGATTTAATCTTCTTGCAATCCAGGTCTAATTTTCAAAGTTCTGTTTGCTTTTGCCAAGGCATCCTGTTCTCAAATCTCTTATGTTAACCAGGTCCAAAGTCCATCATCTGTCTTGTGTCCCCCAACATTCCAACATCTCCCCCTTTCCTTTCGACCAAAATTACTCTTTGAATGGCCTTGATAATTAATCTCTGCACACATTGAAAGATATCATGATTAATAAGATTATTATCAAAATTAACACATACATACTTATCCTAAAAAGAAATTTTTAGTTAAAAACTCCAGCCACTAAAAGGCTCAGGCTTGATCTTTATAAACTAAAAACATTCCTGATGGCAGCTGCATTACTGGATTTAGAAAGGCTGCCAGAAGTGTAATTGTACCAAAAGTTTTGATTCTTATACATGGGGTGACAGGGAGAAACATTTTTAGACTGATTCCTTCCCATGTATTTAAAATTAACACAAAAATCCAATTTCACAGAACCCAGGAATTCTAGTTCTTGGGGTTCCACCAATGGTGTTTCAGGAGGGTAATGGATCCAATTTAATATGATTTGATTTGCTTTAAAAACATTTTAGTGTAAATATTAGTGTAAAATTCTGGAGGAGCTATATTTCCCCTAATTTTTTGTGTAAATATTCGTGTAAAGTTCTGAAGGAGCTATAGTAAGCCAACTCTTTCTCAGCTTCTCAAACTCCTGAGCAGATGGTGCCTAAAAGGAAATCCACTGGCAGTGCACAGCTGGGGCTCCAGAGGTTCATTGGTGAGCTCTGACTCTGCTTCTCCTTGTGAGAACATAGCTAAAAACACACTGATGGCAAGACAGCAAGCCTCATCCTTCCAAAGTCAGTATCTCCCAAGATAAAAAGACAAATGATGCTCTGTTGAGGGATTAAAAACAAGACGTAGGATATTAGAGCACAGAGTTTTAAAGAGGAAAAAAATATCTCTAATAGAAGGATATTGTATATGCTACTTCTGTGTATTTTACTATTATTTTGAGTAGGGGGAATGTATGATTTTTCCTAGAGACTCATGCAATATGCCTGTTAGGGTTACTATAGGTAATAATGTTACTAATAATGTGTTGTGTGTTTTAGAATTAGGTCCTGCTTCCTCAAATGCAGAAGGACTGAATGGTTGTGTGCTCAGTGTGTTTTCCTCTCTATGCTCAGATCTGAGTTACTTCATAGATACATACTGGCATGGTAAAACCTGTTATATTTCTGACATGAGGGGTGTGCCCTATGGTACTTTATTTATTTAGATCTTTTGATTAAAATCATGTGCTTCACTGAAACATATTAAAAATGTTTCCTTCACTTCTTTAAGAGAAGAAAGTGACTGTTGACTCTTCTTTGGGGAAAGGCTAAGAGCGTTGAGACTGCTCAGCCTGGAAAAGGGAAGGCTTCATGGAGATATTCCAGCACCTTCCAGGGCCTAAAGGGACTACAAGAGGGCTAGAAAGGGACATTTTACAAGCCATATGGTGATAGGACAAAAGGGAATGTCTTTAAACTGAGAGAAGGCAGATTTAGAATGTAAATTAGGAAGAAACTCTTTACTGTGAGAGCAGCGAGGCCCTGGCACAGGTTGCCTAGAGAAGCCGTGGCTGCCCCATCCCTGGAAAGTGTTCAGGGCTGGATGGGGCCCTGAGCAACCTGGTCTAGTGGAAGGTGTACCTACCCACATCCTTTTCATGTCCTTTCAAACCCATACCATTCCATGATTATATAAAGTATTGAGCTAAACACTTCTGCTTAATGACAACCTGAAAATGCTACTTCTAATGCAGCACCTGTCTACTCCAGTTTTGGCTAGAATCCAGTACATAATCTTTTTATTGCTATTGATTCTGCTATAAATCAATGGTGTGGTGGTTTTTGTGGAGTTTGGGGGTTTTTGCTGACTTCAGAAGGCATATTCTTAAACAATAAAATACCAGTATGTATCACCAAAATTTGTATGGAAAAAAATCTTTGTACTTCCTTATTGTAGTGTTAAGAAATGAGAAAATTACTGTTTGTGGAACATACCATATGAATAAATATCAAAACAAACACTTTCTGAGCTTCAATGAGAAAAAATATTGTTGAAAGACATCATATTCACAATATGTTTCCTTGAAAACTCTTATGAGAGGAAAAAAACAAAACAAGAAAGTTCAATCAGCGACCAGTTTCTTATTGTATGTAAATATTTTAGATGTTTTTGGGGCTAGGAAGTTTTCTGTTCCATGCCACCTAAAACAGCAGCTCAAGATGTCATCAAAATACCATTGTATTTGGCACCTATTTGAAATTTGCTGGGTATAGTGTGCTTATAAAGACAAGCCTATTCTATAATTTACAGCTTCTGCACATACTTGTAGGCTTTATATCTGAAAGTTGTGTTTGCCTATGGCATGTTTGGGCAAGCAGGCTTTTCAGCATTCCCCTGAAGTTGCAGCCAGCTATAGAGTTCTCCCTCATTTCTTTTTTCCAGTAAGCATTTAACAGTACTATAACAGCACTACTGGTGCCTGCTTGAAGGGAGCTCTGCTGTGGGTCTAAATTGATCTAGATTCCATATTAAGAGATGAGAAGATATTTTTGTGCTATCATAATACTGAATGTGCTTTGCAAGTTGTGAGAATTTATTGATAAAGCAATACTTGGCAGTTTGTTATGGTCAGTAGAATAAAGTGGTATAATGGGAAGGCTAAAGGTCATAGTCTATCATATGATTTAAGCAGTGGAATAAAAATCTCTGGTAGTGCTTTTGACTGCTCAAATTTTAAGAGTTCTTGGCATCAAACAAAGTTCCAGGATCATTTTTCATTCAGCTGAGATATTGAAATTCTGAAAACAAAATTAAATTAGGGTAATCAGAAATGAGCTATACAACTTTAATTTTAAGTGGGTTGTACCTTTCGGTGGGAGGCAGCTTAGGTTACTACAGAAAGTAAGATCTTTAGTCTGGAAGGAATTCCATGATAGGAAAAGGGCACATCAGTAAATAAGCTCATAACACCCACTAAGTTTATGATGTAATTCACATGACCACAAATCCATATTAGATTTGGATGACAACTAGAAATATTCATATCAAGAAATAACTGAGCGCACATAGAGTCTTCCGGAAGGAAAGTGGAGAAAATGAGAGAAAGAAATGGGGGAAAATCTACTGCAGAGAGAATGAAGAAACATTCCAGGAAGCTGAAAAGATTAGACAACTTTTCCTGTACATTGAATATGCATCACTTGAGCTATGAACTTTTAGTGTTGGTAAACAAAGCACAGCTCAAAGTGTCATTTTTCTTTAATAGGAGGCAGAGAAGGAATATATAAAACCGGCTTTGCAGAAAATAGAAACAACACTTTTCCAGATGGTGCTCCTTCATGTTGCTTTTTGTTATATGAAAGCCCCAACAGGGAACTCATGAGCTAAACTGGAAAAAGCATATGAGTATAGTTAATCAGAGACAAGATTTATTTTCCCTCTCCTGTTTTACAGCGTCTGAATGATGTACAAATATGTGACCTGTAACTCACATGTAAGAAGGGGGAGTTCCACGCCAGCAAAAATGTTTGCTTAGATTTGAACAGCAGGGAGCTGAAAAAATTAAAGCATGTTAATCGTGCAAGCTAGAAATCCCTGAGGTTTGCAAGTGGATCATTAGAAAATGCATGGGGTGATAATGAAGGCAAATTGCCAGTTTGGACACCGGGTGTTCTGAATTTGATCAGCAAAAGAGAGAAGAAAAATACTTTTCTGTTCAGAAAAAAAGTAGTTGGAAGTGTTAGATTACAAAAGATAAAATTTACTGGTGATCTGTCCTAAACTAAAGAAGGACACTTTCTTATTGGGTAGGACAGTACCTGGCATTCATATTTCAACAATAGTTCTAAATGAGTTTTTTGTTAAAATTTTGTCATTGCAGAATCCATAAGTACTGAATTATTCACCATATAAACTGCTTTTGGTTTTGGACTATATGCTGAAGAAATGCAAATCAATGCAAATCCTCACTGTTTACATGGCTGGATACAAGGATTGGTACAGAAGAACCTACTGAACTGAAGGTTTTATTCACAAGGTTTCTTTTTAATTCTTAAAATCACATCAGAACAATGTAGCTAACAATAGAACAATGTAATCTCAAGACTCCTGGACTCTTAACTTCTGGAGGGTCTGTTGCTTTATTCTTTGGATATCTTTGTTCAGACAATGTATATCTTTTTTACATTTTTATTTTGGAAAAAAGGTAATATTTTCATGAAGAATAAGGGAAAGAGATTGAATAGGTCACAGGCCATGATTTACTTGTTTGTGAATTTTGTATGCATAATAGATGCTTCAGTGTAGGTAGTTGTGCTTTAGTTCAAGACAATATCAAAAAATGTCTCCTTTTATATAGGTAAAATGTTCCATTTCTTTCTGATCGAGTATACTTTGACACACTAAGTATATTTCCATCTGCATAATTTGGAACACGTCTTGGCATGCTTGTTAGGAATATAATAGGAGTTTGAATAATGTAAATATTTTGATTTATTTGTGCCTTTATTTCCCATCTATATAGATCACCAAGTAGTGATATTTACAAGTATGATGAATCTAATTTAGAGACTTTTGCTTAAATGTTGGTAGGAGAAACTGACACATGCTGTTGGTTTTAAACTGTTCCAGAACAAGCCAGGTGATTCCTGAAACGTTGCTTTTTGAACACCAATTTTAGACAAGGGCAAAGCATAAATCTTCTAAAGTGCATTTCATTCCCAAAAAATGTCTGGACTGTGTTTTGTAATGTGGATGTGGTGGTGCTCGCTGAACACAAATGAAACTGAAGAAGGATATTGGGACCTCCTCTGGTTCTGATTAACCTAAAACCTTATTTGTGACTTAGCAGCTGTTTGTCCTCTGACTGGTTCAACACTCAGATTTCCCCTCTTCTGCTCTTCTGATATTTATTAATGGCATTCCATTATCAGGTTTCACAAAATGACTGTATGAATAGTTTGATTTCTTTTATAACATCTCAACATTTTTCTCAGATTACTTTTTAAGTGGGCACATCAGTCAAGAAATGCATGTTGAAATAGAATTTGCATTGCCACAGAGTATTCTTTCAAATAAATGCTTCTGCAGAACTGGGTCTGTTTCTAAGGCATTTGTGAAGAAAATTGTAAAACTACTTCACAAGCAGAAGCCTATCTCTATGTGATCAGCATAGGCATTGCTTATTTCCCTTTCCACTCTGAATTTTATTATAAATTTGCAACTTTGTACATACATTTGGGAATACACAATGCCAGTCAGTTGACAAGTCTTGAAATGGTTTAAAAGCTGAGGAGAAGAAGAAGAGCTGATTTACTGGAGGTTTCTTGCTTTTATCTCTCTTCTTGGTTCTCAGTTCAATGTTCTTTGGATAGGTGTTTTGTGCTGTTTCTAGTTACTTAACAGTGGGGACCTGGGCTTATATCCCTCTCTCTCCCTCACATGTAGTGTACATATTTCCTGAGTTCTTTCAGTTTGCATTTTGGACCTGAAGGCCTTGTGACTAAATCACTCAGCTTCTAGCTGAGTAGGGTGACTGAAAAAATTATATGAACTAGACATAGCATTTCACTGCTTATAAGGAACTGCAGACTACAAAGAGTGCTCTGTCCAATAGATTTTCTGTACAAAATAACTTAATCTTTTGCAAATTACCCTTTCTGTTAAATTCTTGAAACACTAACCAACTTAATAGCAATCCTTGTGTGGTAGAGGTGGCTTAGGGATGAGCAACAGAAGAACTGAAGTATGCCAGGTCCAGACTTGAAGACATCTGATGGTGTTTGCTCTTACGATGACAGGTGGCTCTTTCCAGTAAGCAAAAATATTCCAACACTTCTGACAGCACCACATCCATACCTCTTGAAGTCCTCTCATACATCTTGATATATGCATAGCAATATTGGCAGAATATGGTCATGATATATCAGAATACAAGCTTCTGGTAATTTTATTCAGATTTATTGTTAATTTTTATATTTTTTAGACTTTAGTATTCTCTTTTTTTCACTTTCATCCTTTTTCTTTTCTGTTTCTTAAATATCTTGGTTTACTGACAATACTCTTAGAAGCATGCTCTGGTTTCCTAAGCCTGGCTCTTTGCAGACCAATGTGTTTCCACACTATAATTCCTTAAGCATTTTCTTTATCCCATGAATGCATCTTTCTGACCCTTCTTTTTCAGGATTTTTCAATTTACAAAAAGTTTTATTAGAGGTTGTCTTGTTTTCCTTGATTGTCTTCAAGTTACATTTTACATTAGGCAAGAATTTTTCTATCTGGAAACTATCAGTTGCCAGATTTGGATACTTTTCAGGCTTATATTTACCCATTATCTATTATTTATTATTGTGTTCAGTGAGGATAATAGCTGTGCCAATTTGTTTAGAGTAACACGCCAGTTCATAATTTTGAATTATCTATTCAATAAGTCGTTATGCCTTCTTAATAATTTAAAAATGAAACTACGAGCATCTAAATCCTCCTTCATAGGCTCCTATCTACTATGAATGAGATGTAGCTTATGTTACCATGGGTAATAAATAATAATTGGAGGGAAAATAAAGTTGATATTTTAGCAACAAAATTTCAAAACTAAATGAAGGGAAATTAATTTTCTTTGGGTGAAAAGATCAGCATGAATTCTCACTGATTTTTTGGGGGGACGAGTGTTCTTACCATTTGATTTTCTAGCATATTAAAGTTCTCTACTTGTTTCATATTGGATTTGCCCAAGATGCTACAATTCTGCCACGAGAGAATACAGAGATGCTGTGAGATGTAGAGCTTGGAGGTAATTATTTCTGAGGCTCAGCAGCAGGTACTCCTTGGCTCATTTGGAGCATGCTGAGAACTTGCTATGCTGAAATAGGTATTCCTTCTAGTTTCTGCTTTCCAGCAGGTATTTGGCTTGTAGAGGTGCAAGGGAGAGGTACAAACAGGAGACAGGAAAAAGGTGAGTTAAAGATGGCACAGTGTGAACCAGATTTTTCACCTGCTCTGAAAACTTGACAGGGGGAGAGGAAGAAAATACTAAAATAAGGCACAGAGAGACCAAACTAAACCCAGCTCTATAGACTACCAACATTTGTTTGTGAATTGAAACAGATGGTCTGGCCTGTTCTTCAGCTGTTAATTTAGCTTATTGTTACTGAAGTACCTAAGGATTTTCCAAGAGAGCTGGCTGGAATTCAAGGATCACTCCCTCTAGACTCAAGAATGCTGCATACTGATGAACAAGAAACGAAGTGAAGTGGGGAAAAGACCTGCATGGATGAAAAAAGAATTCCTGCCATTACCCTTGTGTAAGCAGGAAATGCACAGGAGATGGAAGGAGGGTCAGGCCAGTTGGAATCCATATGGAGAGGTTATCAGAGTAAGGAGAAAGGAAGGCCAAGGCCCATCTGGAATTAAATCTGGGCAAGGATGTCAAAGACAACAAGAAGGGCTTATCAAATACATCAGTAACAAAAGGCAAACTAAGGATAATGTGGGCCATTACTAAACAGAGGCAGGACCCTGGTAACAGAGGACACAGAGAAAACTGTTACTGAATGCTCTCTTTGTGTTGGTCTTCACTGACAAGACAGCCCTCAGGAACCAGTGACCCAGGAGACCAGGATAAAGGAACCAGTCAGAAGGAAAACTTTTCCTTGGCCAAGGGTAACTTGGCATCCACAAGTCCATGGGCCCTGACAAGATGAATTCATGAGTGCTGAGAGAGCTGGTAGGTACCATAGGTAGGCTATGACTATCTTTGAAAGGTCATGGTAATCAGGAGAGGTGACTGGGGACTGGAAATGTCACCCCAGTCTTCAAAAAGGGCAAGAAGAAGGACCCAGGGAAGCACCAGCCAGTCACCTTCACCTCAATCCCTGGAAAGGTGAAGGAGTGCCTCGTTCTGGTGGCCATCTCTATCCACATGGAAGACAAGATCATCAGGAGTAGTCTGCATGGATTCACCAAAGGTAAATCACGCTTGACCATCCCATGATTGCTTCTATGATTAAACAACTGCCTGGATGGATGAGGGGAGAGCAGTAGATGTCAACCCCAACTTCAGCAAGGCTTTCAACATTGTCTTTCACAGCATCCTCATAAGCAAGCTCAGGAGGTGTGGGCTGGATGGGTGGGCAGTGAGGTGGATTGGGAGATGGCTGAGCAGCAGGGCCCAGAGGGTGTGATCAGTGCCACAGGGGCTGGTTGGAGCCATGTACCTGGTGGTGTCCTCTGAAGTTCAATACTGGTTCCAGTATTGTTTAGCATATTTATCAATGACTGATGAAGGGGTAGAGTGCCCCTTCAGCAAGTTTGCTGATAACACCAAGACTGGAGGAGTGGTTGATATCCCAGAGTGCTGTGCATCCCTTCAGAAGGAACTTGACACGAACATTCAAGCTTAGTAATTGTGTTCAGCAGTAAAAGACTGAGCTGGTTATAAAAGAATCCAAGAACATAAAATTTTTAATTATGAAAGTCATGATTCCACCTTGTCCTTTAATGGTGAATTCTCATTCTTCTAATCTGTGTTTTGTCTTTTCAGCTGTGTTAATACAACTTTGTGAGCTTGGTCATATTAGTCAAAATTATCTAGAAGTAATAAATCTCTGAAGTAGTTTAGCAGAACTGCCATAACTACTTTCTTTAATTGCTCTATAGCCATAACCTGCAGATTAAGGCAAGAAAGAGGATTTTCACTAGCATTAGTTAAAAAAAATAATCATTTAATGGATCTGCTCCAGTCAGTATGTCTTAGTAATTTACAAACTATTTTCATCTCATCATTAAACTTAGGAGTGAATCTGTATCCACAGCCAGTTCCAAAACAAATTGGATAAATGTGACAGTTCTTATTGTCAAGAGATTGCACTAATTTCATAGCAATGGAGTCCCTTTTCATTATTATACAAAAGGAAATGGTTTTGTACCTAGGTGAAAACTGGGTTAACAGATGCAATTTAAATGTCATTTGCAGCCACTGATACGATCATCTAAATTGCACTTTTGTATATGAATTGCTTCTGTGTCTATGGGGAAAGTGCAGATCACAGGCAAATCTGACTGAAAGGCAATTTTTTTTCCCCTTAAGAAACTTGAACACTCCAATATCTCTTCAAAGATCAGAATAAGAAGCTAGGATTTTATACCTAAAGGGTGTGCAATTTAAAATATCACAGAAAAAAACCAAATAACTATTTGCAAGGGAAAAAGGAAGAGTTGGAAGTGTCAAACTATTTTGGTGGTCACAGGTGAGCAGCTGCTTCTTTACAACAGTAGGCAAATTCCTTCTGTGATCTTAACAGTGTTAGAGAAAATTATGATTTTTGAGTCTCTTACACCAGGAATTAAGCTGAATAGTTCTAGTGACTGATAGAGTATCCGTAGCTTTATTTAATTATAATACAAAAATCTGCATGACTGAAAGAGCATTTCTGCCATGACTTGAGTTGGCAGAACATTTTACCTCCTGTATAAACTGCAAAAATGCCTAATACACTATCCCCTCCCCACCTTAAACGTCTATAATTATAATGAATTTTGAATGAGTGATTCTTGATTACTTCACAGGTGGGCAAAAAATTCCTTGTTTCCAGGCATCACAGTACATGTATCTTTTTATGACCTTGTGATATTGTAGAATATTCTCAATCTAGCTACTACTACTTGTAATTAATGAGAAGCAAACTATATACCTACTGAAAAAAATACTATCTAGATTTACTGTATGGTAATATGGAGCATGTTAATACTTAGAAGAGTTTTAGAATAGACACTATTGTGTTAAAAAAAAAAAAAAACAACCTTTTTTCTCCAAAAGAATTCCCAAACTAAAAACTACTGGGGAAGGAGAGGAAAGAACAGCTATCTGAGGCTAAAGCAATGAAATCAATTTGTTGAAGGTCAAAGGGCAGGAATTGAACCTTAATCCAAGTTTATCACTTTGTTATCAGAGTACCTGCTTACTCAGCTCCGGATAGCTATTTTCATGGATTTCCTTGAAAACTTTTACTATTTGTCCCTTTGAAAAGACTTTAAGAAACTTTGTTGAAGATAAATTTGAATTACTGTTCAATTAAGTGTAGCAATGACCAATAGAACATGCTGTACCTAAATGTGTATGGCAAAAACTGTCCTATTTTCAGTAGTTTATACAGAGTAAAGGAGTTGCAATAGATGACATCTACAAATCTGTTGAGTCCTAAATTATTTTTTGAGACTCTTTTGTTTAATATTAAAAATATTTAGTGTCAAACAGTATTGTACAATATAAAGTTCACAAAACTGGTTAGCTAATTTATTCATTTTCTAATCTGATTTGGACTAGATTGCTTTGTTGTTTCTTAATTTCTAAATTTTCTTTGAAAGACTTGAAAATACACCCATACTCTGGTAGTTTCAGAAAAAAACTGACATTTCTTGCAAGCAGTTACATATGCAAGTCTGCAAGCAGACTTTCCTTTTGGAGGAAAGTCTGAAGACTGGGTGGGAGCATGCTCCTCTTCTGATGTGGTTTTAAGCCCAGCTGGAAATTAAGCACCACACTGCTGCTCACTCGACCCTCCCTTTCTCCTCTCCTTTCTCCAGTGGAATGGGGAGGAGAATCAAAGCCAAACTTGTATGTTGAGATAAGAACACTTTAATAGTTGAAAATAAAGTAAAATACAGTAATAAAATTAAATGATAAAAAAGGAAAAACAAGTGATGCACAACTCAATGGCTCACTCCCCCTTCCTGAGCCCAGACTGCCCAACCTTCTGGGTAACTGCCCTCAGTTTGCACACTGGGCTTGACATCCCATGGTGGGGAATATCCCTTTGGTCTCTTCAGGTCACCTGTCCCAGCTGGGCTCTCTCCTAGTTTCTTCTGCATACCTCCTCACTGGCAGAGCATGAGACAAGGGAAAAAAAAATGCCCCTCGACTTGGGATAAACACAATTTAGCAAAAAACCAAAATATCATTGTGTTACCTACACAGGAAACACAGCAGTGTAACAGCTACTGAGAAGAAATTAACTCTATCCCAGCTGAAAACAGGACACCTTCCCTGTGGGAATTACAGGCCATTCCCTTGAGAGTTGGACTCAATGGTCCTTGTGGGTCCTTTCCAACTCAGAATATTCTGTGATATCTGTGAGTTGTCTTGCTACCTAGCTCAGAAGAAAGGGTGAAACAGTAAGGACTGGGCATCAAGACATGGAGGGAACAAGAGCATTCTTAGATCTGAGGATATGAGAGATACAGGTTTTTAAACCTTAAAACTTCATTTAAAATGCTTTATATTTAAAAAAAATATTTTTATCTTTTTAAGCTTTTTCTTTTAAGCCTTTGCAGTATGTCTGACAAATGAATAGTGAGTTTTAATTAAAACTAGTAGGCGAAAATTTTGTGAGCTCACTCTGGAAATCCAGTTTCTGGTGAAGACCACTCTGAGCCAGATTTAGGCCTCTGAGTTCTGTGTATCCTGACAGTTCTGCTTTTTGATATCTTAATGTTACTTTAGCAATATTTGGAAGCAGCTTCTTGAGAACCTGACATGAGTAAACAGTCAGTATTTCTTCAGCTTCTGGGAGTTTAGCTGACATGAAGAACATGTAAATAGACATTAAAATATTCTTGCAGTGTCCTTGCTTACTTTGCAAAATGTTTCATGATCTTCTGGTAAAAAGTTTAGCTCTTGGCTGCTAGTACAGTAGGAAATTACTTTTGTGACTGAACAGAAATGTAGATGGTCGATGAGCTAATTAAGTTGGCAACTTCCATATTGACCCACCTTTCAAATATAATGTAAAAAAAGAATGATGGTGCAAGATGCACTCAAAAATCCATAAATTTGGTAGGAGTTGTTGAAGTGATGGAGCTTTTCCATCTACAGAAAGGAAAGTGCCTGCTGAGATTGTGCACACTCTGCCTGCTAAGCTGATGCTGACAGACTGCTGGCGTTCTTCTGGTAACGTCATCCTGTCTTCCATTTCTTTCTCCCTCTCTCTTTTTCCCTCTCTGCTCTCTTTTCTATCACATTGTAGTAGGAACACTTACCCCTTTTTATCAATAAATGGTTCTCAGATATACTATTGCTGCATTTGTGCTTTATTTTTGTCCCAGAAATCTATAAAAAAGAATACTCCCCAAGTCCCCCTTTGTCACGGTTTGATGCTGGCACAATGCCAGTGCCCCCATGAAAATACACTCTCCCTGGTGTCTGCTGTGAGATGTGACCAGGAATAGAGCAAAGCAGGCTCCAGCTTAGGAATAAAGAAGAAAAACTTTATTAATTTTATATATATAAAAAGAAACACACACAGAATCAGAATGAAAAAACCTTCTAAAAACATTCCTCCTCCCCCCACCAAATTTCCAATACATCCACCCCTCAGATCACCAACTCTCAGTCCATCACCACCCTTCAGATAATCAATTCTCCGTTCATCAAGGAGAGAGGAGTCCCTCTTGTACCATAGGCTTCCCCTGGAAACACAGTTGAAACCTCGTGTGTTTCCTGTCACACGTGGCACCGCCCGGAGATCGTTTGCCATCGTGACATCTTCCTTCCATGCCCAGTGCTCTCACCACTGCACATGGACCAGAGCTGCTTCTAGGGTTTTCCTTTTAAGGATGCTTTGCCCAGTTCCAAAAAAAAGCACAGTCTCTCACTTTTGGGACACCTGTCCCTCCCAAATTCACCCCCTGGGGCCTAGGGGTCTCAAGAAGAGAGATCTTCTTCACTGAAGTTTGAGGGCACCACCACTCTCCTCACCTGTCGTCCCTGTTCATGCACTCCTTCACATAGCATCACTGCACACAAGCCATTGCCTCCCCCTAGATGCAGTCTCTGTGTCACAGGAAAAATGGTTCTGTCCGTGGCTGTACAAGAAAAGTCCAGCCAAAGGCCACTCCATCACCTCCTCCCACCTAACATTCTTCTCAACTTCTCTCGGACATCTTTCACTTGCACGGATTTTCATCACACTGGCCCAATTCCTCCTATTTCATCTCTACCTCTCTTCTCATTCAGATCCAGGAGGATCAGCATTTGTAAGGTTTCCATCATCCAAGAAAAGGGTTAAGAATCTCAGACTCTGCCTGCCCAGAACTGTCCCAAGGCTGCCAGACACCTCCTTGCTGCGCCCCACCCTCCAGCCCTGCTGCCAGCACATGATATGGAATTTCAGGATGGCACAGGCACAGACACCAGCTCTCTCTCAATCTCTCTCTCTCTCTCTCCCATTCTCTCTGGGGTGGCTGCCCGATGTCTCTCCGTGCTCCTCCACCCTTCCACCCTGCAGGGGCCTTCACCTCCCCTCTCTGTCCAAGGCCCTCCCTCACCCGGCTGCATGGCCTCCCCTCCCTTGCCCAGCCCGCAGCCGGGCAGCTCTGACCTCCTTCACCACTGGAACCCAAGCGAGCTTCCCCCTGGGAGTTCCCTGCTTTTAACCCCCTGTATTCTCAGAGGCGTATCCATGGCCTCAGTGGCCACACCAGGTGCCAATATTCAAATCTGAGCACCTATTGGTTTGACCACAGCATCCCGAAAAACTCACTTCCTTTTCAAACCAGGACAGGCAGCTATTTTATCTCAACTTAAAATTCATCTTGCTGCCGTTGTGCTAATACAAAGGACAATGCTAAGTTACAGCTTTGTTGAGTTTCTCTGAAATACTTTTGGTGTTACTAAAGTCATTAATAAATACAAATAAACATGGTTGTGGAAAATACCAGTCTTGACTCTAAGGTCATGACAGAGGCTATTGTGTGTAATTATGTTAGATGTAAAAAATAGCTTATCCTACTTGTGGTGGTTATCTGAGACTGTATTCAATTCAGTTGCTACCTCTCATAAGTACTGAACTCAAAAAAGATTTGCAACAGAGCAAAAGGTGAAAATTCTAGTAGAAAGCTTTTGGTCTGTCACACAGCAGGTAGCTTTGATTCAGGTGGATTGTATGAAGGTGCATCTACATACATTGTGTGGTTTAATTCTGTTTCTCCTACCTGGTTGACTCTGGACTTCTGCTGGTCAGAGTGACCCTGAGCTGGGTTAGAAAGTCTCTTTTCACAGCCTGGAGGTCAAAGAAGGAGTCAGAACTCTTCTGTTCTCATTCTCAAGGTTGTTTATTGTTTCTTATCTATAAAATTCTTTCTCCTGGCCTGCCAGTGTCCACTCAGCAGGACAGACAGAGGCACACGCCCTCGGGGCGGTGTTATCTTTTTATACTAAAAACTATGTGTACAATATTTACTATTACTTTCCAATACCTATCACCCATGTTAGACAGTGAGCTTCTACTCTAAACCAGTCCAAAAGTGTCAACATCACAGCAGAAGATGGAGGCCAAGAAGAAGGAGAAAGACAGGACACGCCCAGATTCCTCCATCTTGCCTCCTGAACCCCCGTTCTAAAAACCCTCAAAAATCTATTTTTCACCCTGTGATGAATTCACTAACATTCTACTTAGACTTTCGTGGCTTGCAGATCCTCATATAAGGTTGGTAGTTTTTTCCGTGGGTCAAGATCAAAGTCACAGGGCTCTTGGGCTCTGTGCCAGGGTCTCAAGTCCTCCAGGGCAGTCAGAGGAATCTCCTGGGTTCCGACATGGTTGTATGGTTGTTTAGGTCTTTTATCTTTTTTGTGAAATCACAAAGGACACTAAGCTTCTAAACAAGTGTAAAACAGATGTTCTTACCCCTATGGGGCAAGAAAAAGTTCTTTTTTTGGCTAACCAGTACTTTTCTCTTTATGAAAAGAACTATGAAACCTTTGGCATCAGTCACTGTTCACACGCTGCATCCTCTGGGTATGAGGCTTATAATTTTTTATTATCTTTTGCTATTATTTCTAAAACATGGGCAAGAGTGGTGATGAAAACCCTCTAAGAAAAAGAGTGAGGGATGGGAAGTGTCATCCTATGTATCCTCATGGCCCCCCATTCTGTTGGATTACAGCTGAAACCTGAGTTTCTATAAGAATTTTCAGGCCTTTCTGTGTTCTGACAGTTGATATTGGAAAAATTCAGATGTTTATAATTTATTCCATATCTAGCTATTCAGTGATTTGTATGCAAGACAAGTTCAGAATATAACAAGGCTTAAATTGAAAAATAATAAAAAACCCAGCAGTGGAACTTACATGTGCAGTCAGCACTGAGAGAAGTATGTGTCAATAAAAAGAGACTCTGACAGCAGATTTATCTCTGAATTTCATTGTGGAGAAGATCTAGCAGACATAAAGAAACATTGGTATGGAAAGAAGAAATAACCATCAAAGAAATTAGTTTCGCAAATTATGTTTTTTGTGACAGAAATGCATTCAAATTACACAAGACAAACATTTAGCAGTGAATGAGAGAAGAACTATACATTGTAAAGGTAGGTCACTGTTGCTACAGATCTACACAGCTCAGGATCAGTCTGGCTATGGTAACTGTATAATTTTATTTTTACTTTGCATATTACCATAATTCTCAGTTTGTCATTGAATTTCAACTTACATATAAAACTGGAATGTTTTTCCTTTTGAACTACAGTTCAAGGCACTAAAATAGCCTGGAGTTGTGCTGTGTTGGAATACAACAGAATTATTGAATGTAAAAAGTCCTTGACCGGAATAAAATTTAAGTTATGATTGAAACATATTTTGCCCTTTTCTCTTGATCAGTATGTGGCCATACTCTGGGGTTTCTAGTTGGGTTGAGCAAGTAATAAATCATATATGTGAGCATACATCTAAAACAAACATATAAAAAATCAAATGTATGGCAAAAAAGAGCAAGTAAAGAGTATTTAATAATATTGAAGGCTCAGAAGACTTGAAGGGAGACTAAAAATGCAGAAAACAAAGGTCAAAGATGACAGGAAGATTTCAGAAAGGGATATAGTAAAAATAAGAAATTTATGAGCAACAAAGGTCAGTAATGGATTCAGCTAAGCATCTGTTCAATAGCAGTACTAATTTACTAACAAAATAAATTGCAGTGCTAAGAAATTAAATGAATTCTGTTTCAATGCTTGCAAAGGCAAACAAGAGTGAATGCCAGAACCAGTCATAAATTTCCTCAGAGTGAATAATAGCAGTGAATAAACCACAGGTTGTGCCAAAAGAAGCACTTTAGAAATTAGAATTTCTGAACCTGTGAGCTCGATAGATTGCAGAGCTAAAGCTTGTGTGACCAATCCAGAGCTGTGCACAGCACAGCTAAGGGAACCTTTGTCCTTTTCTTGATCAACTCTATTTTTCTCCTCCCTGGAGAGAGTGTCACTGTGGTAATTGAGGGGAGGTTCTGCAGGATCCCCTCTGTCTCTGAGCAGGAAGGAACAGTTTTATCCTCACCTGGTTTTTATATTTTATAGAGAAGTAGTTAGGATTTTTTCCTAATACAGTAGTTGTGCCAAAGATGTTATTGCTGTAGCTATGCCACACCTGGTGGGCCCTTAGTTTGGGCAGTTAGAGAACAGAGAAATATCTCCAGGGAAGTAAAGGAAATGTGGTGTATTTTGTCTGAGAGAGAAATAGGGCAGTTGAAGATGAATAACCAAGTGGGAGCATGTGTGTGTGTTGAATACAGAATAGGAAAGGTTGAATAAGAATGAAGTAGAAATTCAGAGAGGTAGAAAATGTATTTACAATTTAGGGAAGGGTAAAAATGTTCTACAAGGTAATTGGCTGCCTTAAGAAAGAGGAAATAGTAGGAACAGAGGAAACGTGGAAGGCTTTTGGAACATGTTACAGGCTTCCTGCTGAAGCTGAGACTTTCATTGGTTTTCACCCTTCTTGTTCTTTAGGAACTGAATTAGAACTTGCTCTGGCTTGGGAGAGATCCTGGTGGTCTGAAGGTGTTCATTACCAGCCTTCCAAGTCTTTTGTTTTTCATGACTGTGAAAAAGTGCAATAAAGCTTGAAGCATTAGCTTTAAAAGCACTGCACTACCACCTCTGGTGGAGAGGACTTATCAAAGGATTTAGATACACTCACCAGCAGTAGTTAGGAATGAAGCCATCTAACTAATCTTATATTCTTTTCTGTGGAGAAGATTTTGTAAGTTATCTGTGAAAGAAAATGTAAAATGCTTCAATTTTAAATTGTTTCCTACAAATGACAATATATAAATTTACTAACAAAACTTGTGATAAAATAAGATAAATTTGAAAAAAATCTTCATTGTTTTGTCTCTGGAGAAGATGCATCTTCATCTAAGTAAGTCTATCCATGATTTGATAAGACGTTTAGGGGGGCAAACATTATCAATTATTTGTTTGCACTCAAGAGCTTCCAAAACTTCTCTTCTGGAATTTCAATATATTTACTGAGTATATATAGAGTATATATATAGAGAGAGTATGTGTATACAGTACATATACTGCTGTATGTGGAATTAGAAGTCTCCATAGATCTTTCAGACAATCTGGAATTACAATCTGGTTGGATCCTGATGTCTTATAACTCTATTTGCTTAGGGTACTCACAGAGGAAATATATTTGGCTTTTTGAGTGTGTGGGTGGGAGAGAAAAGGAAGTGTCACTTTCTGGTTTTTAGCAAGAGACCTCTGAATTCATTGCAAAATTGGAAATGTAAGATATAGCCAGGCAAAACCTTTACCCCCAGAATTTTAATTAAAACATATTAAAATGGATGTTCCTTCATGATAAGTTTTTCAATGGTGGCAACAGAGCAGTCTCATGGCATTGTCAAGCACTTGAAACTGTATCACTGGGCAATCTTGTGTAGTGTGCTTCATTAGCATGTCAATCATAAACAGGAAATTAACCAAGCTGTGTGTTTCCACCCATTCAGATCACAAGGTGTGAATATTTTATCTATGTATATATATATAAATAAAATATGTGTACATACCCATGTAATTTTTAGCAACAAGAACAGCGTCAAGCTTTGACTAAACGTTGGGCAATGTTGGTTCTAATTGCTTATTATTTTGTGAAGTAATAAAAAGACTGCTCTTCAGTGAAGGAAACCTGACCTGGTGTTGAAAAACCAAATATGGTGAGAACACAGTATTCTGCTTTGCTGGTGCTGAACTGCTTTTTTAAAAATTGTTGAAATTTAAACTTGTGACTCCAGGAATGCAGAGAACTCTGTGCAAGTCATCCAGAGTTAATTGGACTTGGCAAGGAACTTGGGACTCTAGAAAATAAAAGCTCTTTTCTTGAGTCAGTCTGTCTAGTGTGTGTGAAATGGGTTATCCTCTATAGATGCTTCATTGCCTGTAGCAATCACAGGGAGGGTTTAGAATTTCCTTTAGGTGTTTATAAATTGGTGTCTGCATTGAGCTAAGATAAATCTCTCAATATCTTTGGAATAAGAGAAACAAAGCAGATCTTGCCATTACAACTGAGGCTTTCCTAATGGCTACCTTACTTCATTTTGTTAGTCTTTAATAATTGCTAAATATATTTGGAGGACTATACCTGATGAAGATTAGTAAATAGCTTTGGGGGTTTTTTAGATTATTATCAGTTGCACTAAAAAATATATTTTCCTCATTCTGAATGATTTTTTTTCTTTCTTTGCTGTTTTGTCTCTCTTTCTTTGATTTTTTTTTCATCTGTCTTCTTTTCCTTCCCTTATGCCTTTTTTCTAACTCTATCCTTCCTTTTGCTTCCTGGCTGGAACATCCAGATTGGTGTTTTAATCAGTGAAGAACCACATAAAACACAATATTTCATCTGCAAAATCACAGATGCATATGTGCTATGAAGGAGATTGCTATGAAGACTTTTGATATTGTTCAGGTGCTGTTTAAATCATGTGAATAAGTGTGCAGCTAACAAATGTTTGGGTGTCCATCAAGAGGAGAAGGAGTTCATTGTGCAGTATTTCTTTTCCTAAGAACAGATGAAAGGCCACAGTTTTTAATATTTCAGTTTTCCCTGCACAGATGCATAAAAACTCTTTTATTTGTGTTATTTTGGACATTATTTTTTATGTAAAAATATTTATCCCATCTCTGTTTTTTGATATTTTTTTTTAATTCTGGCAGCTGAGCTTCTAGCTTCAGTTTTCTTCACACAGCATTGTGTGGGGAACTACTGCCCCTGAGACATGCCAATGTCTGCCAAGCAGTTGATTCATTCTGCAGTCTGAAACAGTTTGAGCTCCACAGACTGCCAGCACTACCGGAGTGCCATGGACTGCCATTCCAGGGAGCTGTCACACCATACCACTCACAGCTCTCACATGGCCATTTCCCATTTTATCATCTCCTTAGAGCTTCCAGTTGGCAGCACCAGGGACTCCAATGAAAGAAAGCAGGCAGTAAAACATTTGCCAATTTTTTAAATAAGGAAACCCCAGCTGAAGCGAACAGTAAAGCCACGCTTGGGTAATGAATAAGCATTCATTCAAATGTAAAGTTTGTTGCCTCACTCTATTTATTACTGAAGTTGATTGGTGCAACTTAACTCATCTGAAATGAAGCATGGTATATGTCAACTGAAACAGAAGAACTGGGAGGATGACCATCATTTTGCAGAGTTATATGTTATGTTTGATATTCAAGCATAATGGTACACACTTGAAGAGCTGAGTAATGAAAAAGAAGAAATGTCTTCAACAGTGGCCAAAATCTGTGATACTGGGATATAAATATCTCATCAATGCAAAAAGAGCTGGTCCACCCAGAGGTTGCTAACATTTATATATTTTAAACTGTAAGAGTGTAGGATATTATTTGTGTAATGCATTGTTTCCATCCTTCCAAAATTTTTCAGAAAGGCTTGGGCCTTCATTGGGGAATAGAAAATTCACCTCTAACATTTAATTTTGAAAGCATTTTTGTGAGGCTTAGTTACTTTGAGGCCTGATTAATACAGTAAATTGAGTTTTGCTGATTCAGATGTCAATCATATTAGTAACTTCCTTAGACTTCATGAAGAGTATCTCAACTTTCTTAGCAAAGTCATTGCAGAAGTGTTAAAAATGCTGTTGCATAATAATAAAAAAATTGTGTAAAATTAAGCCTATATATGAAGTCTTCTTCAGTCATGCTATTTTCTACCTCTGTTATAAGGGACTTCAAGTCCTTTTATCTCTAAAATCTGCATTTTGATGATAGATGGGTAAGAAAAGAGTATTAAGAAAAAGTCCCAGCTTGGGGAATATATGCAATAAAAGAGTCTTTTAAAGCTGGTGATAGATACTTTTTTTATCAATGATGAAAAAAAAAACCAAGAAAGTAAGAAAATTGAGGTACTGATTTGGCAAAAGTTCTGTTGAGTAATGAACTGTGCTGGAACTTCATATGCATACCAGCTCCTTTTAGGATCCAATTAAAGAGCAAGCCTTGATTAACGAAAATTTTTTAAAAACAATTTACTTAATAAATGGTCCTTTCCCCTCTACCTTCTCCCCTTAGTAGTCATTCATCTTAGTTATCCTTTGGTGTGGAAGATGAAGAAAACTTTGCAGACACCATATATCAAAATTGTCTACTGTTTCTAGATAGTCTTTAGGAGGACTTTCTTCACCCAGATTACTTGCAGTAATGAAGAGGGCTATTTTTTGTCTCCTGCAATTTATTTTCCTCCTATAATTACTTAAATAAGCTAACATTTCAAAATATACCAGGCCAAGCCCTCTAGTATAAATTAGTTGTGTGTATGAGTTTCAAAGAACTTAAAATATCACATCTCTATTGATGCTTTGCATAGGATAGGTCTAAAAATAGTATTTATGCTGCCAGATTGGGGCTGAAAGGACATGACTTGGTTTAAAAAAGAGAAGAAAAAGTTTCCAAGGGTGTAACTGTCTTGTGATAAACATTGTGAGAAGAACTGGAGAATTTATCAGATAAATGTGAATCAACACATTCAGGTAACCAGGGCAACTACCAAGCCTCAGCTGAAATGCAAAGAGCAGATTTATTTCATTACATCTCTAACAACCCCCAGTTGAAATGCAAATTTATTTCATTACCTCTCTAACAAGGCCAGGTGGCAGAGACACGTGGCTCCATCAGGCTTAGCTAAACCTAGAGGGCAGCAGGGAGGGGAGGGCAGTTTATCTCCAGGCTGTGCTTTTATCATTTTCCTCTGCCCCAGCTGGAGGCTCGAGCATGTCTGGGAGAGTGTTATCTCTACACAGGAATTCTACTTCTCAAAACAGGCAGAGTATGAACCCACATCCCATGGTGGGCATGAGGAATTGCCCAGAAATTTCCCATCACTGGGCAGATCAGGAATTTCCCACCACCGGGGCAGATCTCTGGGCAACCTTTCTGGAAATCTCAGCCCTGATTCTGAATGTGTTGCAGACTGTACAGAGGAGACATAGCAGAATTATCAAAAAAACATGGTGTCTTCAATATTTAGAGGGAACGAACATTTTCAAAAGATGATGTGTCAGACCTGAAGGGGAGAAGGAGGTTAATGCTGGGAAAGATCATTCCCCACTGTTCCCCCAAGAGACTGAGTGAAATTTTTGCTAAAGCCCTGGAAGCAGCAGCTGAGATCAGGACAGGCAAACAGCAATGAACACACATCCCAAATAATATTCATTGTCTCTGATGTTATCTTGATATAAGCTGGTACCACAGAGTATACCAACAAAGCAATCTTGATTTGTGCCCCTGATCCAGAAAAGATTCATCTTGTGGCAAATTGCCCAACATATACGGACAAGTATACAGGATTCAGTGCTGCAGCCTCGTGATCAGACTGAGCAGAATGGTGACCAGTGAGATCTGTATGCAATATACAAAGGTTTTGGACAAAATTGTTATTTTTACACTTTCATGCCCCTTTAGCTGGGCAACAAATTTGTCATTGTTTAGGACAATTTTAAGAAGTGGACACTCTAAAATGAGTTGTGTCCCCTTATAGCTTTAACCAATCCCTTCCTACCAATAGGGAGAAATGAATGCAAGTAGATACAAGTAAAAAAATTACAGCTGACAGGAAGACTGTTACTTCTTTAAGCTAAATCAGTTGTAAAGATGGTGGACAGCTATTGGAAACAAAAGAAAACTCGAAAGGGGACCCTCCACCTGTGCTGCCCCTGCTCTACAGCAAAAGCCAAGAGGCAAGAAGCAAGAAAGATACAAGACACAGCCAAGAGGCAATCCAAGAGGAGAAAGAAGTGTCTCTGAGTGCTCCTCCAAGCTTAAGAAGCCCAGGGCACCTCCTGCTCCTCTATTCTGTTTCTCAGCTCCAGGCTCTTAAACAGGCAGTAACAATTTTGGGCACAGTTATATATGGACTACAATAAGATTTGAGGTTACCTAGGACAATGGTAAATATAAAATTCTGATGGTTGCTGAGTGAAGCGCCAGACTGGCTGATACAGAGATTTAGGTGGCCTAATTTTAACCAAAACCTTGCTGTTTGCATTTATTTCTAACTAATTTGATCTCTATCTATTAGAGAACTACATCTAATAATTGGAATTTGGTCTACTGAATATTTTGTAAACAGGTTTTGAACTACTCTAAGCAACTCTGAGTACATCAGTTAAATCAGACCACTTTCTTCAACTGGAATCTGTATTCATAATATTCAAAATAAAACTTGATCAATATGCAGGTGGTTTTTTGAGTGGCTTCCTTAGTTCTATGTCTTGAGCTTTTCCATAGTCAGTAAATCCTATGAAATGTGCAATAAAGAAGGATTGCATTATCATTCATCCCACAGAGTAAAAGAATGGTATCTAAGAGTTGTAATGTGCTGCCTTACAGCATCTTTGTGATTTACAGTCTTTTTTCCAGCAGGCTTATCCTTAGGGGGCTAAAACTAGGAATTCAGTATGCTTAGGAGGCATTGTTTAATTAATGAACAACTATTCTGAGTTATGCATTAAACTTCCTGCCTTTGAGACTGTGTTAATTAGCTAAATGCAGTATCTTCTATAAGTACACAGACAGAATGTGATATTTTGAAAACAAAAATATGATAAAAAATAATGTTTCTCATGTTCATGTCATGTAAAAATGACTAGCTAATGTATCACAGATTGTTCAGGGTGCAATTCTTAGGGGACTTTTTGTTCCACATAGCTCTGCTGTTTTACATAGCTAATGCATAAGAAGACTTGGATGTGGCATAAATATTTTATGTAGTTGCAGCATGTCCTGGGAGGATGGTGGAAATCCTTGGGTGTACTTGAAACTCACATGAATTTCCCAAAACATTGAGCCAAATCAGACAAGTGACTGTGCCAGTGATTACATAGTATTGGGGTTTTCAGCACTGCCAGTAGAGTGCAGGAAACCAAAACCTATTGTCACTGGTAAAAACTCTAACTTTATGAAAAAGATCAGGGCTGCTTTGGCATTAGTCAATTGCATTTGCTGACTTAGTCTATTAATCTAGTCTCTAGCTGTTTTCATTAGGGCAGAATAAAGTGATTCTCTGTGAACCTCTGTGGGCCCTTTCATTTCCAGAGCAGAAGTTAGTTCATTCTCTCTCCAAACACAACTGAAAATCCACAGGAGCTTTGAAATGTCCCAGCATTTCTAGAGTCATCCTATGCAATTCTGGCAGCAAACCAAGAGTATATGAATAGCACTTCAAACTAAACTGATTTCCATGTGTTCACAGGAATGTGTACATTGTGCAAGTCTTTATCTGCTACAACTGGTCACTGTGACTACTCTGGAGTTTTTACTTGGTTCTGAGATGATATAGATATAGATATAGATAGATGTAGATAGATACAGATATATGGGAAAATCTCTGTATTGAAGAATCTTTAGCTCACACATTGCTCTCTATTCCATCCATCATATGTCATTTTTCAAATACATCAGTTTTGACCTCCATTAATCAAAGTAGCATGGAAATTTTAAACACAGCCAGTATGAGTAGTTGCTAAAATTGTTGCAAAATACTAATATTCCTCTTTACTCACAAAAGTTTTCTTTTGTGAATATGAGTATGCCAGAAACTTGACTAATGCTTCTGGTAGCTTATGATTTATAACTGCAGTTGATTACTTCTCTGAAATGAAAGGCTTTGAAATTGTTATCACCAGAATTCAGAGGGAAGCATTTGCTGCTTTCCTCTTCATTAGACTGAAGAAGTTAATCTCCTTTAATGACTCATCTCCTTGGTTTGATCTCTGTTTGAAGCTGGAGGAAAGCTAAGCTGATTTTTGAGGTGTTATCCGCCATGCAACATTACTATGTTGCAAAAATAGTTTGGTTCTTGACTTTACTAAAAATGGCCAGAAGATCAGGGAACTTCCATTCCAGCTTTGTTTTATATATTACTTGTCTTGAAGTGCTGAACATATATATTCTACAAATATTTTAACAGTCTCTATAACAGTTAAGAAACATGGGAGTGAAGGACAAGCAGTGAGGCATTGGAAAGCAGTGTTCTCCTCTACATTATGAATAATAAAAAAAGGCTAGTGAAACCAGCTGTAATCTGGACTGGTAAAATACTGCCATTCACAGAAATATGTTCCTGGTTGTTAACATACCCCAGTAAGGCCTTGAATCTTCTCTATTAGGGGCTTTGGGTTCTGTTGTTGTTTTATGTTTGTTTGTTTGGGTCATTGGTTTTTTTGTTTTATTTTCTTGTCTTTTACTTGGCTCCAATGTACTCTTAATTAAAAGAATAAAATTTCTTATAGTCTGAGAAGTTTCTGATTCGGTATTTCCAGTTTTATAGAGGAAGTATTGAGATTTCATCATTAGCCTGATGAGTATCTCTATGCAAAGTCTGTCCAAACCTGCCTTCCTCAAGAGCTTCTTACTCCTAAATGTGTGCTTGCTTTTTGCATGTTATTTAGGTTAGGTGCTGAGAGCCCTCTGTCAGCATACACTCTTTATCTCAATATGTTGAGTCTAAACTCAAAAAGAATAAAAAAAAAAAAACCTCATGCCAAGTCTTCAGAAGAAGTTTCTCTGCCTTGTGCTGTACTGTTCAGGAATGCTCCAACAGTATTCAGCATTCTCTAAACCAGAAAGGGATGAGCTGTAGAACAAAAGCTTTTGAGGTGAGGAAGGGTTCAAACTATGCCACTGTTTCTTCAAGGGCTCTGACCTGCAACTTTCTTCAAAGAGTTTGTAAGGGAAGCAACAATACTGTACTGTTTGACATTTCCTGAGAAGAATTTAACCCTGTTTGGGCTTATTTCTGTAGCAAAATTGTGAACTCTCTTGATGGATTCTGGTGTGTGTTTGAAGGCTGAGGAGCTAGGAAACATCTTTTACTTTCCTGCTATTTCAATTGCTTGTAAAGAATGCAAATATTTTTAGTAATCTCAGTAGACTTTTGCAGAAATTTTGAATCCTTACCACCCTGATAATGCTAACTGTGTGGTTTTGATAGCTGCCCTTGGTGGCCACAATAACTGTCAGGCAGTCTGGGTAACATGGTTTCTGTTTTCCAGGTCATTCATTGTGTGAGAAAAAAAATGGCATGGTTAATGAATTGAATTGCACCTTTCTCTCTTATTTCATAGCATGGGTTTTGGTCTGCTGTAGTTAAGAGTGTAAAGAGTCTGTGACATCTTAACTTCTAAATTCAGCAATGCTCCAGGTGAACAACAGCACAGCTCTCTGAGGCTATTTTTGTAAAGACTGTTTGTAAAAGAGAAAACATATGTAAAAGCCTGTACATTTTTTTTGGTCATTCTTATGACATATGAGGGAAAGAAATAATTTGGATGCGATGTTGAATTAATTTCCTATTAAACTCTTGATCCAGGATATTTTATACTGTTTCAACAGTTTGAGAAGTGGAAGAAAATCTTTCATGTGTCAGATTCATTATGTATTTGCCATCTTGGTTAATAATTTCTCACTGTTCCTAACACATGGATAACCATGACAGTTGCTGACCAGTCTTAACACATTTTACATTACAATGAGTCTGTTACACTCAAGTATTAACCTGCATCCAGAACCCCGGCCACATTTTATTTTCATTTTCATTTGATGCAGTACATTGATAGTGAAAATCAGATCATTAATTGGATTTATGGATCAAATCTACCTCTATGTAACCAGCTCTATCTGTTGTGGCCAGAAAATTAACCTTTTCACTTACTCTTTTGCAACAGGTTCTCTTTGAAGAATCTGAATATGCTCAACATGAGCAATGGAAATGACTGACTACCAAGTTTCTGGTTTGACTTCGAAGGTTGTTACTGAAGCAGTTAAAACAGCCTGGTATCTCAGAAAGCATTTCAATACTCTGAATGTTGAATTTCCTGAATTCTTTTGAAATTTCTGAAAATTTAATTTCAATATACTGAATTCTTAAATTCAAAATAGAATTTCAGAATTCTAAATAATTGCTAATAACAGTTAATAGCAGATATTTAACAGCAGATATCTAAGTAAAATTTCATGGTGGCAACTCTTCATAAATGAACAAGTCCTGCATCTATATTTATTTCAAGTGAGTTCAAATAGTTGTTCAAAGCACACCAAAAAACTTCCAAAACCAAAACAAAAAACCTACCCCTGTAGTAAATTCTCAGCACATCATGACCAAGATTTGTTAATATTACAAGAGGAGTAAGGACTCAAGTATTTAGGAATACAGTGGTTTATGGCTTAAATTCTCATGGGATTGCTAAATTCTCAACTGGATTTTCAGTCCCTGACAGTGGAATAGGATGATGACAGTACTTTTGAACTGCTGTCTTTGCTGCTAATAATGTATATCATTAAAGTCAAGTTTTCCACACACAAGAATAAATTTGTGTGATTAATAAGAAAAAAAAGGTGATGTTAGATATTGACAGATTGAAAAAGCTCCTAGTATCCTTACACATAATATTTCTTAGGAGAATAGCCATTTAATAGGAATTTGGGTGACTGGGGTTATGTACTGCTTTTTGCTCAACAATGCAGAGGCAACCACAAAATAAAGGTAATAGGTGATTTGGTGACACTGTCATATTTTCTGAAAAATCCCTTCGCCAGGATTTCTTCACCTGGGAAGCTGAGAAGCTTCAGACAAAAATGAAAACAATAATTATCTGATTCGCTTCTCCTGAGTTTTGCTGCTTTGGAATGTGGTTTGGACATTGTTTACCAACTGGTCATCGTTTCATTGGTTTAATGTGAATTGTTTTGACTTAATGACCAATTACTGTCGAGCTGTGTCGGACTCTGAGGAGAGAGTCACGAGTTTTTCATTAGTATCTTGTTAAACCTTCTGTCTGTATCCTTTTTCTATTCTGTAGTATAGTTTAGTTGAGCATTCTATCATATGAATCATATCATATCATATCATATCAGCCTTCTAAGAACGCAGAGTCAGATTCATCGTTTCCTCCCCATGACAGGGGACCCCAAAAATACCACAATTTGGCAACAATATTCATATAGACACCAGATGGATCAGAACCTACAGTAAGTGTTATAGACCTGTCCTGGGGTGATTTTATGATGCTGGTATCCCCATCCTCTGCTTAGCCCAGGAATAAGTTCTGCACCTCCAAAACTAGATCCAAGAGCGAAAGGAAGGGTTGGGGAGAGGCATGCGGTTTGTCTGCGGAGCTTCCCTTTTACTGCCCCAAATTCCTCTCACGGGACTGTGATGCCCAGCCTGGACAGCGAGAGAGAGACAAGGCTCTCAGTGCTCTTGGAGTTCTTGGCTTTTGCAGAGAGGGAGAGAGACAGTTTTCAAGAGATGGAGAGACTAAGCCGCACCTACAGAATATAGGAATGTGCCTCTTGTTGACCGGAGTGACAAAACTGTCCTTTGTCCCCTCAAAAAGGAAAGAAGCCCGGAAGTTTCTCTCCTCAATTGGGTGAGCAGACATCTCAAAGGACATGGGGGACTTACCTCAAACTTAAGGATAGCCAATCGGACAGGAGCCAAAAAGTCCTGCCTGGGCAATTTACCAGAAAAAGAAGAGAACAAAGGAACTAATGACTTTTGTGAGGTGTTTTACCAGGAGCAAGAGCCTCTTGCCCCTGGCTCGGGTTTTCTCTGTTTGTTATTTTGCCTTTTATTAAACCTTTTTGTTTCCAACACTGCAACAGAAGCCATCCTGCTGATTTTATGCCTCCAAAGGCAGCTGAGCTATCTTGGGTGAGTAATAGACCTCCAAGAACTTACACGACCTGGCTCGAGGAGGCTCCTATTACTACAGAAGGACTCTTTCTGAATTTGCCATCTCTTCAGAACAGCAAGAGGTTCCATTGTTTAATATTACTAATTTCTTCATGCTTGTGAGTACTTTGCTTGTTAAATAAACAGGTTTTTTCCACTTTTCTTGAAGGAGATTATCTCTGGAACCTGTTGGGGGAGGGGCCACTGAAATCTGCTTTCTCTAGGAGACCCTTTTCAGAGATTTCCTCCCAAATTTGCCCTAAACCAGGACATGTTCAACACCCGATCTGGTAGGCAGATCACTGTCTCTTTTAAACACTATTCTGATTTAACATGACTCTTGTTGTAAATAAGATGAGGGTACATTTATTATCACCACCAATTTTAAAGATGCAACATGAACTATTACATAAAATGATGTTTCACTACATTGCCAAAGTTACAAAAACTGAAAATCATAATTTATTTAAAAATTTGGATAAACTGAAAATATATCATCACAACCTAAGGAATGTTAATGGAATGTTATCATGCTATTTCTGCAAGGTAGGCAAATATGCATCATGATATCAGAATAAGATATTAGTGATGGAATTGCTTTATATTAGTATTCCTGATTCTGCCTAGAAAGAATTTGTATCTCAATAAGGCAAATGACCCACACTGACATAATGAGAAATCTGTGCCTAATTAAATATGAAAGCCTGAATAGGCCTATTTTTGCATGTAGAAGAGGATGGCTTTGATAAAAGGATCTTTACAAGATCTGCGAGAAATTATGAAATTGCAACCTGGATGTTACAAAGGTTTCTTCTCTAGCTATTAGCAGTTATAATATTGCTCAAGGGAAGTAGTCCTACACGATATTCTTCTATTATTCAAGTCTCTCTGTAATACACCAGCAAGTATTTTGATGCTTCTTCAAAAGGATTCATGCAGAATTGGTGAAAATTCACTCAAAAATGGGAGATTCAGCCTATTGGGTTACTTTAACATATGTTGGACTGATGTATAGCACTTCCTTTTTTGTGGAGGTAAACTGCTGTAAAATACTTTAAATGTTAAATTTTTATGATGCTGAAACAGAATTAAATAAGAAATAAAAAATGGATAGTCCAACCAGTTTTAAGGAATTTGTGAGAACCACTGCTTCATGGTGCATCTTTAACTTATGAATGTTACAAACCACATTAATGTGGTCACTAACAACAAATGACAGAAAGCTGCTTAAAGCATAAGGCGAAGTAATGTTCCATGTAATATCAAGTGTCTCTTGAGCTCTTCAAAAACACTTTCATTAGTTCTCCAAAACTTAAATTATGAACCAAGGAGGCTGAAGGACAAGCTAGGAGATATACCTACTTTACAGATGGATGGGCAGATCACTAAAGAGTGAGTGATGTAGATCTGCACAAGCTGGTACCCAAAGTTGCTATACTTGAATTGCTAAACATGCTGCATCTCAGAACTGCTTGTTCCCTGCATGGAGTGTGGGTTGGTTGATTTGCATGTTTTTTTTTTTTTTTAATGGTGTGGTCTTCCAGTCTTTTCTAAATTCTAAATAGTTGCAGCAGGAGTATGTACTCTAACATTTCTTCACAGTTATGTCTTACAAGTATTAGGTTCTCATTATTGCTAGCCAAAAGTAGTTCAGGGTTTTTTTCCCATGTAGCTACTACACTAGGAATCTGATATGGCGTAGAAGCTTCAGATCATAATTTTTTTATGCTGTTATACATTAATTTGTTGTCATGTACTGTTCTTAATATTTGTTATTGCCCCTGAAATTATCATCTTTATAAATTAATAGTAAATACTATTAAAATTAAGGTGTAATAAAACCTGCAATCTAAAAATTCCTGTTTCACGACTGAAATACTTTATCAAATTATCTGTAATGGAAATAAATATCATCCTCTTGCTACTGCACAGGGTAGTGCAGGAGGAATGACTGAAACTGGGAATGTCTATGAGTGGTTTTGCCAGCACAAAGTACTCATTTGCTGTTCTGGTGCAGGTACTTGACAGAATCAGTAAAAAGTCTTACATAAGTTTGCTCTTGAAAGCAGCTTGGTGCTTCTCAGGGAGGGGCACTACAGAACCAGCCTCTGTACACAGAGTAAAGCAAAGCTGAGGGACAAATGTGGGCCCAAGTAACATCAAGCAAAGGTGTGGAAGTAACGTAGCTGAAAGTAATGCAAGGTGGACCTTGTGCCTCACTGCTGCCTACACAGACTCCTCTGTGGAGCCACCAGCTCGCCTTTGTCTCGTGGGTCAGCCCTGGCAATAGGTGACTACAGCACAAATAGAGCAAATGGAGAGTGAGCAATATCTCTGCTGTTGAAAAATCAAACCAGCTAGGATGGAAGTCTGTGGGTTTAAGGAAGCCCCGCAAAAGCTGTTTTACAGGGAGAAAGGGAAATAGAGTGAGGGCTGTGTAAAGACCTAGGAAGTCTATTCTTCCCATTTTTCAGTGGCTTGCACTGCAGCTGGTGGAAGTTCTTAAACTGTCCTTCAGACATCTCTCTTCCAACTGCTGTCAGAAGCAGGGATGGATTTATGTGTCTGTGGAACTAGTTCTATGTCCTCATGACTTGTTTCATCTGCTGAATTACTGTGTTGAATAATACATGACAGCAAAACACAGCCCCTAATTACTGAATTGCAGTACTCAAACAGGACTGAAACTCCCTTCAGATTTATGAGATATGAAATTAATCTATTTTATTTAGATAAAAATAAAGTATTCAAACTTCTTGAAAAATTGTCAATAAAAATGTATAACTTCTTTCTGGTTTAGTTGAATATTGTTGTCAGGTGTGGGGGGATAGAATGCAAGAAAACAAAGATAGTGCAGAAGGTAATCTCACCTCCGAGGAGCTGCAGCTGTACCAATGACCAAAGAATAGGAACAGGCCTGCCCTTAACAGGCCACAGCTGTGTCCAATGAGGATGAGTGCAATAAAAGAGTGAGCTGGGTGAGGAGAGAGTTGGTGTTTGTTGCTTGTGCTGTGAAGAGGGTTGGACTTTGTTGTCTGTACTGTGAAGAGGAAGGAGTCGGTGCTGTGAGGAGATGCCCATGAGAAATCACTGAGGAGGTATGGGACTTTTGAAAAATGATAACACCAGTCAGGGACCAAAAAATTGGAGGAAAGACATATTACTATCATATTAGGGATGCGAAATTGATTTTCAAGCTAGATGTACTGAAGTACATTATAATAGTATTTCTCAGAAGTATGAATAAAAGAGGATGATGGAAGTGGCAAAATTATAGCAATTTTAATGCATAGATCTCAGTGTTCTATAAAGAAATCTGTTTTGAAAGAAAAAAGAAGTAAAGTAAAGCTTGTTCGATGATGGACAGGAAGGAAATTTTCAATCTGAAGAAATCACCTCTATAGAGTCTGTTGAATTAACTTTCTGGATGACTTGATTCTGATAGACCCAAACCAAGGTACAGCTCAGTAATTTGAATTAGGTCCGATTGCTGTTTTATGTAAGTTAGACACACACCTGATGACTAACCTGCACTACATGGAGTGATGCATTTGATGACTTAGTCATGTTGTTTGAGTTCTCCAATTTTGTAAAAGCTTCCAGCTGTAAAATTTTTAAGTTCCAAATTCCCTAAGCATCTTGATGATGATTCATGCTGTTACTGTTTATAACCTCTTATAGAACTGCATTTCTGGTGTCTAGCTGACTAAGGTATTTATCACTTGAAGCAGAGGTGGGGAGGGGGGATAAGCTTGTAACAACTTCTTTTATGTTGAGTATTGAAATATCAAAAACAGTCTTTTCCCTGAAAACTTGACATATATAAGGGGAAAGTTAAGATGTTTTATGTCAACATCGGTTCAAGCTCATTCTTCTTTGTGGATTAGTAAGCAGGGATTTTTATTCAAGATTTGCTATCAAGTTACGTGAAATAAAATATACAAAATCCCATATCTGAAGAAAAAATGTTCAACTTTTCCCCTCCTTCTCCACAGAAATAGTAAAGGGATTAAAGCTGTGTGGTAAAGACAACACATTGAAATCAGCTTTTTTTTACCATTCTGTTCCTTGTGAAAAAGCTGACCATTTAACCCTTAAATTATGGTTCACAGAGTTCTAAGTTGTAGAAAGATGGGACTTGGACAGGAAGTTAGCATTGTCACATATGGTTTATACTTGTAAATTAAATTGCAAATTGTACTATAGGTTTGTAGTCATCAATAATTTTATCTAATTCCCCTGACAGATAAATTACATAGGCTTCCAAGCATTTTTGTTGGAACCACTTCAGTCTGTTCCTGAATGACAGCTAGCAAAAAAATAAGACACTGACAAAGAATGAAACAAGAAACAACAACAACAAAAAACCACGAAGAAATAAAAAAAATTCTAAGGAAGTTACCACTTGTAACTGGTGCTTCCTTAGCAGGGAGGGTCTCTTGATCAACTCCCCATGGCCCCCACCCTTTCTTAGAAAGAGAGAGATTAACTTCAAATACTTTTTGTAGCTTTGTATTATTTCCTACCTTTTGAACTACAATTACCCTGAAAAGCAGTTGCTTCTGCAAGTCTCTAACTGTTGTCATTTCCATAGTGTCCAGGGATTTCTGCCTTATATTATTTATTTTTGCTTCTTTTTTTTCACCTAATGACTGGGGTGCCAGGAAAGGGGTACATAGATAAAGAAAGAAGAAGAGCTTACTCAGAACAGAGACGCCTGATTTGGTTTAGAATACATGGTAATTGAACCAGCAATGTGAATTTATTTCATTTCAGGATGAATCTACTATCATTTCAGGATAGTAATTCAGAAGCAATTGATCTTCCAAATATCCATCCTGAATATTGGAGTATAATTAAAAGTTGGCAGCTCTTTCTGGGAACTTAATCAGCTTTTGTGTTTGGTCTTTGCAAGAGACTGGCACCTACTGGAGCAGCTGAAAGACTGTTCCTAAATTGGTCCAGACTGCACAATAGAAAAATTCATCAATAATTTTCACAATTGTTTTTGGAAGAGAAGCTGCTTATCATGTCTCATTGTGCAAGAATACAGTAGCACTAAGAGCAAATTGTATTGGACTTAAGTACTTTTCTGATTAGAATAGCATAATAGGAGAATTGGGCAGGTTTGGTTAAAGACATTATAATTATCCTTAGTATGAGTATCATTAAATAGATAAAATGGAAAAATGGAATGACTACACTAGTTCTGTCTTCTGTTATATTTAAAAGCCATCTAAGCTATCTAATATTTACTTGCCTCCCAGCATTTCTGCAGTCAGCTCTACTGAAGTTATGGATTTGAAGGTTTGACCAAGGTTGGGGAGAAATCATAACATAATGTTATTGTGTACTGAATATAATCTGTAACTTTAAAAATGGGAAGACTTAATCTGTTCAGAATTATTGATTCTGAAGAAAGCTCAGTAGTTCCTTGTGTGGAAGAGTGCAAACACGGAGAAGTCCATGACGGCTTTGAAGAGTTTAAAGGTCAGGACACTCGTATTTGGAGGACTTTGTTTTTGTCCTAAAGGAACACAGTTTCCTGTACAAAAACAATGAAACAGAGCCTAGCTACACCAGACACTATCATGATACTACCCTATTAAGGTTCTCAGTCATGTAGATGTTACAAAACTAACTTTTTTGTTAATTGTCACTTGTCACAGTGCTATACCAGACTGTACAATTAAAATTTCTGTGTGACAAGCAGTTACAAGACAGCTGGGAGTGGTAGGGAAAAGCAGATAATTATAAACCTGATTTGTGACCCCAATGCCTCTTCTTTATGTTATGACAGAATCAAGCTATGACAAGCTTTATGCTATGACAGAACCAAGCCCAAATTAAGAAACTACAATAAGAAAGTCTTGGACCATTGAATATTAAAGGTTACTTAGTAAAAAAGTGTAAAGGTCAAAGAAAATACAGGAAAGTTGATTGGAGAGGATTTAACTACTTAATGTGAATGTAGGTTGTGATGTTTCTTAAGGGAATGAATGTTTTTAAAGAACACTAAGTATATATTTGCACTTTGTACGTCCTTGCTGATTTTTAGAGTTACTCATAACACTTATGGAACTCTCCCTGGTTAAATATTGATTTTGAAAAGATCAGCACTTTTATATTCCAGCCTTCACTAGCTAATAAAAAGCTGAAAGATTATATAAAAAATTCTTCATAAACTGATATGTCCCTCTAATAGATTTCACAGTGTAGCTAGGGTAAAGATTTGAAATATCATGGTCTGCCCTAGACTAATAACAAATCTCAGCTGAAATAATGTATGGAGTGAGCTAATCTTTCCATCACACCTGTTCTGTTATGGGTGAAAATCACTAGCCAATAAAGTCTCTGTACAGCATAAATAAATGCTGATAATTCTTTCATACTTCAGAAATGGTAAATAAGCTCTTTCTTCAATCCCTATCCCTTTATTGGGTGATAGTAAATACAAATATATTGCTCCATACTTTGATTTGCTTTACCTTGATAATGGACTTACCCTTTGGTGAGTCACAAAACAGAAATTAATATTGATGCCAATTTAGCTATAAACTTGATAATTCAAAAGGAATACAAAAATTACATTGTTTGGTTTTGAGGCTGAAGTAACATGGACACTTCAGCCTTACTTGCTAAGAATCCAAGCCATCTCCTTCTGTAACTGCTGTTTTACTTAGAAACCAAAACACTCCATTGTGCCTTCAACATATATAAGACTAGATGAGCAAAAATGTGTCAGACCAGATTTGCAGATAATGTGATGATCTAAATAATTCTTCTTTATAGTAAATTATGTTATGTTTTTGGGGTTTTCTTCCTATTTTCCCTAATTTTTATTCCAGTTTTCATATAGGACAGCCTTGCACTGGTATCTTGGATACAAAAAATGATCCCTATTCGAAGTAGGCCTGTTACGTTAGCAGTCTTTCAACAGCTTATTGTAAAATATAAAAAATACCCCACATTGAATTCAGAGTTACTTACCCTTCCTACTGTGAGAAAGACACAGAGTAAAATTTCAGAAAGACTCATCTAGAAATGTCAGAAAAGCTTGGGGTTTTTTAGTATCTTTTTAGTTTAGGTAATGTAAGAAAGTGAATATAACCACAAATTCAGGTGAAAATATAGGATCAGCTGGTTCCAAATACATGATTTCATAAATGTAAATGATGTAATAAAGTAATATAATATGTATCATGTGTCTTTAAGAAAACCTTTAGGAAACTCAGTATTGGTGGGTTTAGCAAGGTATTATCACCTTTGAAATTCTGCTTGAATGCGTTTGGTTCCTATTTTAAACAGAGGTGGATTAAATGTCTCAAGTGTGCTAAATGTAAAGTGCTCTACATCACAAAAAACTATTTAGTACAGGTAGAATGAAGACTCAGTTTTTCTAGCGAATTACACTAAAAAGCACTTTTTCTAGAGGGTTTTATAGAAATTCCAGTGTACTTAGGACCAAATCATTCTACCTCATGCATAGTTTAAATAAATTACTTTTCCACAGAACCTATCGTGGTTAAAGAATGGAATTTGAAAGCTGCACAGTTATGTGTGTACATGCCATGTTCTGTGCAGTGCTTTTAATGCCTGACTTTTTTGTATGGACTTTTTCATGACCCAGTTCATTGCTATGACAAAAAAATTGTATCCCTTCTCCAGCCTTCTAGCCTGAGTATCTCTGTCGCCACATTTCTCTTCATACAGAAAAGCAAGGCACAATTCTTCCCAAGAATATTTCTGGGATTCACATTCTCTGAACCTCAGAGAAAGGAAAACCAGTTCTTATCTCATTCGCTGCTCCTGTGTTGCTCACAAGTGGAATGCATTGTGGAAGATTGTTTACCTGAAGGGAATTGGTAACTGGATTCTGGTGTGAGTGTTGTGATTCACTGACCAATTGGATCCAGGTGTGTGTGGGGGCTGTGGGCTGACAGTCACAGATGCTGTGCAGGGAGTGCAGCTGAGTGCTGGGCAGATTCAGTTTAGATGTAATGTAATATAGTATAATAAAGTATTTAATTAGCCTTCCGATAAGATGGAGTCCACCTCATCGTTCCTCCCGAACACTGGTGGCAAAAATATCTGCTATATATCTTCACAGAAATAGTGGTTAGAGGTTAGATTCTCCATTGCCAAAATGTTCATTTTTTTTGAAAGAAATGCAGCAATTTACCTAGCCCTAAGGTAACTTCATGGAGGCTGACTTCTAGCTTGTGCCCTGACAGTTCCTTGTGTTGTTGGCTATTTCTATGGATGAGCTTCCCTGCCATTAGTAATGCTACATTTTCCTTTTACTTCTGCTGGTAAAAACCTACATCAGAGAGGAGAGATGGGAATGGACAAAAGATCTACAGAGATAAGTGTTGTTCCTGTGTTACTGCGCAATGGTTCCCGTGCAACTCATCGGAAAGATATTTCTCCTACAATCTTAAATTCATTCATGAATGAATGAAAATTCATATTTATGAATTAAAGTAATAAAAGCAGAATATTTCTGTAGAAGGAAAATGTGTTTATGTAGAGGAGAAAACCCAAACCCCTATATATCTAGCTGGTTATCATGGGATTTAGGCTGCAGTCATTTCAGCATCCTTTTCATCATCAGAATTCCAACTCGATTTTTGGAAAATAAGTCTCAGCCCTACCATTTTGCTATCTTGCCAACTTTACTTCTGTAAGGTCTTGAAAAATGAGCATGTATGGGGTGGTGCCTTTCACACTTCTGAGTGTCTTTTCCTTCAGTCTTGCAGCAACCTCCACAAAGAAAGGGAGGGTTTTTCTCTTTACCTTTTTCACTGTGTTTATCCACATTAGCCTTTCAGGTTTTCAGATACCTTAAAAGCAGGCTTATTAAGTCTTCTTTTTAAATTTTGTTTTCTTTTTGCCTTTATAACAGCTTTTATACTTACATGAGCATAATTTTTCATTCTACTTTATCTAAAAAAAAGTAAATGGGGGTATGTCCTGGTTTAAGACAAGTTAAGTGAGCGAACACTCCAAAATGAATTACTGTTCTGGTTTAGAGACAAGTTTAGGAGGAAAACCACACTGGAATGAATGTTTTGTCTAAAAAAAAAAGGGGTTCCAACAATCCCTTTCTGCCAATAAGAAAATGAATATTAGTGGATGAAAGTAAAAAACAAAACAAAACAAAAAACCCAAATTGTTTACTGACAAACAGATTGCTCACATGGCACAGGAAAAAAATGGTGAATAAATGTTAGATATTGAACTGTCAGATCTTATACCCTTCTCCTCCCCCCACCAGAACAAAAACAACAACAATAAAAAACCCCCCAAACCAAAACAACAACAATAACAAAAGCCAGGGAAAGAAAAAACCACAACACCTGCACCACGGTGGGAAGGGAAAAAAAATTGCACCAGTTCCTGTCTCAGTGAAGAAAAAAACCAAAAGGTTCACACAGCAGCTCAGGCAAAACAGATGTGAACCTGGTGAATCTCTGGTGTGGGTCCCCTTTTCCTAGCAGATCAAGCTGGTGAATTTGGTGTCCTTTCTCTTGTTGGCTTGGCCATTCCAAGTCTGGGGCCAGGATGGAGGGGGCCCTCACCATCCCACCAGTCCCTGGCTGTTTCAAGTCCCATCAATTGTTCTCTCTGATCTCAGTCACCAGAAATGTATTATTTCATGAAGTGGTACTTAATGTGACAGGTTTCAATCAAGGGCAATAATAAGCCATACAGATTAATTCTATGTATGTGTTTGTGTTGATTTTGTTTGTAGAAGCGGATGTGAAAAGTTAGGCCCAGTGTATTGAAATGCTTCTCCATGAGACTTGCGCTTTGCTTTCCTATTTTGCTAAGAACATTTTGCCCTTTGGTAGTTTAACAGATTCGTTAAGAATTGAATTAAATCAAGAAGCGTTTCCAAAGGCAAAGAAACTCTCAGTTTGGGGTGAAGGAATGAGAAGATGGAGTGGGAAATGCATGAGAAAAACTGGGAAAAGGGATGCCAAATTTATTTTCAGAGTTAAATGTTTGAGAGGAGAGACTTAAGCACAGAAGAGCTGAAGCAGTGTCTCTTGTAAGTCACTTGTCCCTTCTGCTCTTCCTCAACCAGTACTGTTGACTTAGAAAATCACTGAGTCCTGCAACATTAACTAGTCCACAGCTGTCACATTCCCATTCTCTGAAAAATCCCTTTGCCCAGGATTTTTCTCCTGGGAAGCTGAGAAACCTCAGAGAAAAAGGAAAACAATTATCTGATTTGCTTCTCCTGTGTTGTTCTTGTCTGGAATGTGTTTGGAGATTGTTTACCCACAGGTGATTGTTTCATTGGTTTCTGCTGTGGGTTGTTTTCACTCAATGGCAAATTGGGGCCAGGCTGTGTCAGGACTCTGGAGAGAGCCATCAGTTTTCATTATCAGCTTTTTAGCCTTCTGTAAGTATCCCTTCTGTATTCTTTAGTATAGTTTAGTATTGCATTCTTTAATATAACATAGTATCATAAAATAATAAATTAGCCTTCTGCGAACATGGAGTCAGATGCATCATTCCTTCCTTCATCTGGGGGCCCTGCAAATACGATACACAGCAATTATCCCTAAGAAAAGAGTACTGATGTGTGTGGCTTTGCCCTTGCTATGGATATGTAATGTAATAGCTGGCTCTCACCATTAAGAGATAGATATGATGTAGAATGTTATTGTAATATGTCATTCCACAGTCCTCTTTCCCCCTTGTAACAGCCTTGGTAGTCAAGACATTTAGAGGAGGCTGACTTGTTACCAGGAGCTGCAGCATAACAACACCTGACCTCCAGTCAAGATGTAAAAAAGTAATCTCCACCAACAGATGTCAGAAGAAGAGCTGACTGACAAAACTTTGGGATGCGTGCTAAGGATATAAAAGGCAAAGCATCCATTTTGTAGATGAGCACGTGGCTGGTAGTCATGGGGACTTCCAGTGCTGAAAAACTTTTTTCTTAGTCAGGCTTTTGTTGTAATTTTTGTTAAGGTTTAATAAACCTTTGGAATTTTAAAAATGAACAGTCATTTCTCACACCTTTTTCCTATTTTTAAGATGCTTTTTATCATACTGTATTTCAGAGGTTGTGTTATTACTTGGAAACTCAAATGTGTTCTGACTAGTCTTTTTAAGACACAGAAATGCAGTACGTTGTGTAGAGTGTAAAATGGATCAAATTGCTGTTATAGTTTGTTACAGTTACCTAAAATAGTACCTCAGTGCAGCAAAAATATAGATACAGGTGCGTTTGTATGTGTATGCATATGTCCACACATGCATGGATATACAAGTGCATAGGAAAGCTGATATTCCCTGTGCTGCAGTGCTGACATGGGATCTGCCTCATCATGTTCTCTGCTTCACAGAGCACTGCACGTGAAATTGGAATACTTGAATCCTACTTGTAGCTTTGCCTTAGTTGTAGGGTTTTCTCCCAAATAAGAATTGCATTTTAAAATTACCCTAAAATAAAGTTCTGGTTGGATGTCAGGTGTAACCACAGTAATGCACCAACCTTCCCAAATGCCTGGAATACCAAGACCATCCTGTGACAACAAATACTTGGGGGGAGCACATTACAGTAACATAACTAGACAGTTATAAAATTTCTCTTAACATACATATAATGTTCACTCCTTAATTGTGAGAGCCAACCATCTCATTACTCATTTATAACACTTCCATTCCTTTCCTCCTGGGTGAAGGGGAACAAAACCCCTGACTAAAGTTAATTAGAAAATTTTAGACAGTGCATCATTTTGATAGGGAAGATTTGTGCTAATGTCTTTACAAACAATTCCATGGGTGAGGGTATGGGTGTTATTGTGTTTGGGTTGAAATGTGTCTTTATGTCTCTACCAACTTCAAGCAGCAGGTTTGTAACAGAATCCAGACAGTTTGATGAACGGGTCTGAACAAGCCTGACTTTCTGAACTTGTCAGGAAAATGACATGTTTAAGGGGGAGAATATATCTAAGGTGCTTTGGGAAGGCTGTACCTTTCTAGTACCTCAGCCAATGGGGAAAGGAAAAGGGCTGTCACTGTCATATCTTCTGAAAAATCCCTTCGCCAGGATTTCTTCTCCTGAGAAGCTGAGAAGCCTCAGAGAGGAATGAAAACAATAATTATCTGATTGCTTCTCCTGTGTTTGCTGCTTTGCAATGTGGTTGGAGATTGTTTATCCAATAGGCAGTTGTTTGATTGGTTTCATGGGAATTGTTTGGACTTAATGACCAACCACGGCCAGCTGTGTCGAGGCTCTGGTGAGTCACGAGTTTTTCATTAGTATCTTGTTAAGCCTTCTGTCTGTATCCTTTCTCTATTCTTTAGTATGGAGTCAGATTCTCGCCTCATCCTGGGGACCCTCACAAACAACAGCCGGGTGCTTGGCATTCAGCCAGGAGCACACCTGCTATTTCAGAGGCACCCTTTACATACCTTTCCTATTGCATATTCATAAACAATTCTGCATATTTAAACATTTCCCCAAACTAGATCATGTTTCCCCAAACTGCTAAGCATTATCTTCACAGTGATGCAATTGTACCTGTGTCTAGCTCAGTATTTAGGGGTGCAGTCTCTGCTTAGCCTAGCTGTGTATATATGTGCTCAAGTCGATTGAGGGCTCCCATGGGCCGACCTGAGTTGGGAAAGCTTGTTACAAACCCTGTATGCTGAGTTCTTGAGGTGTTTACAGGCACCTACTGCGCTGTGACAGTCTTTATAGGATGGCATCAGAGCAGGACTAAAGCAACAATGCTGGGAAGCATGAGAGCTTCCTGATTGTTCAATCAATTCTGAACAGGATGGAGAAATTATGCATGGAATGGTGATGTTATATCTGGGTGATGTAGCAGTGTGGTAGCTGCAGATTGCTTGTACTGAAGTGACTCAGCCACTTGTGGAGATATTCTCCCATGCAAGCCTGTTAAAAACCCTTGAGGTGAAACCAAGAAGCAGCAGGAGGCCTCTCTATTCCACCCCCACTTCCCAAAGAAAGAGGCAGAGCAGTAATAAACTTAAAAAAAATAGTTCTTCAAGTTGCAAAATTCCACAAGGTTACTTAAGTCACTCAGCATTTTTTACTGCTTTGATGCGCTAGTACCTTCCTCTCCATTCCACCGTGTATGAATGCACATAAAAGTGTGAAAAACGCCAATCCCTTGTTTTTAAAATTTTAAAAGTTTAATAGTAATAAAATGGTTATAAAAATAGCAATATAGTTAGAGTAATAAAAATTTGGACAATTTGGATTAGATAATATGAGACAATAATAATGAAGAGTTGTGGACGTCTGGGTACCTTTTCTGGGCAGCACAAGCCCGAAAAAGGACCCACATTAACAAAGGGTTAACCCTTAAAAGCAACAGCCTGTTGCATATCCATACACCTCATACATGATGCATAAATTCCATTCAAACACAGGATTCTGTCTGGTCAGTGTCAGCTTCTTCCTCTGAATCCTGACGGCATCTTCAGGGCTGAGTGAGGCAGGAAGAAGTTCATTTCTTCTGATAATGGAGCAATAAATTCTCTTTCTCTGAAAGATTCAGGTGTCCTGTGGCTGCTATCTCAGTGTGAGTCCTCTCTTTAAAAAAGTATCTTACATAGCATAGTTTCTATTTTAACCTTATGTTATAACCTAAAACTATATTTAACACACTACTTAAGAAAATTAATACAGCATAACTTTCTAACATAACATATAATATTCATTTTAATATTTGTGAAAAGCCAATCATAAAATATGCATTTTTCACTATAGGAAGATGAAAGAAGTATTAGCTGCTGATACATTACTATGAAGTGCCTGGTAGACTGGAAAGGTTGGCTCTTTCTAAAAGAGAAAATGACAAGCTAACAGTTCTTTTTATGACCTTTTTACCATGCTATTATAAGTATCCATGGTAACATGACTGTTCATTCAAGCTGGTATGTAGCATCAAAATAACAATAAATGTTTAAATTCATGTGGTTGAATAGAATGTGCTGCCAGGTGTGCTGAGAAAGATACTAGAGTTGGGACACAGAAAGTCAGAAATTAATTATTTTGTTCCTTTTGGCTGTGTATACCACCTTTTCATTTTTTTGTTTTACCTCCCATCATTCTCAGTTTGCTATTGAAGGATGTAATTTATTAATTTTGTTTGTATTCACCATGTACATATCTTATTAAGGGACAACACTAATTTTAAAAAGTCTTCCATTCATTTCAAACAGTGAATTTCTGTTTTCTGTGGTGGAATACAAAATTACTCTGCAATAAACAGCTGAATGCAATGACTAACCAGTTTAAACTAAGGAAATTTTTATTTTATGCTTGTCATGTACAATGTAGTTTCTGGATGTCTTTTGTAAGAGCAGAGAAGCCCATAGGTGACCAGATATCTTTCAAGTTTTTTGTAATGACCACAATTCATTCACTTGCAGACAAGTTTGTTTGTTTGGGGGTTTTCCGTCTTGCAGAGAAAGATTCCTTCTGTTTAAATGTTTTACTTTCATATGATTTGCCATCAGATGAACTTGTTTTAAGGTAGGCAATTGTCTACACACTGAAAACATTTTTAACCAAATTTGCTGATTTATGTAATTTATGATTAAGATTGGGAGAATACAAACTCAGGAAACAAGAAAAGGTTATTTATTTCTTTGAAGGTTTTGTCCATTGTTTCATGTGATGAAGGGCTTTTAGAGATGTCGTTGCTCTAAATCCTATTCTGGAAGCTCCTTCTGCTCCTACCTTCAACTTGTCATGGGGTGAATGAACACCTGATTGAAACAGCAGCTTGTGTGTTCCAGCTTTGCAGAAACGACACGTGGCTCCGTGCAGCGGTGACAGGCTGCCCTGGGGCTTGACACCTCCTCGGAACAGCTCCTGCCTCCGTATCACCTGTCTTGTTTATACTCACATCACATAAAGACGCTAACTGCAAAGTACCGCTGGTGGTTTAACTGCGGCTTCTTTCTTTTCTTTTTTTTTTTTATTTTTTTTTTTCTCTTCCAGGAAGGCTTTCCCGGCCGTGCCCCGCGGTTCCCGCGGCATGAAGCCGCAAGCCTCACGCCGTAATCCCTCCCGGGCCGCCCCTCAGGGGCGCGTCCTGGCGCAGCCGCCGGCGCTGGAGCGGCGGGGCGGGCCCGGGGCTGCCGCCGGCTCGCTGTGCGCTGACACCGCTCCCGGAGCTCCAACCCCGCTGCCGGAGCTCCCTCCCTCGCGCCGTCTGTCTGTCTGTCCTGCCGGAACCTGTCCGCAGCTCCCCGCGCGAGGCGAGGCTGGAGGAGACGTGGACGGAGGCGCTGTGAGGAAGAGGAGCAAACAGAAGGAGGGCCGGGATGAAATTCATCGCTGCTTGTTACGTGCTGCCTCTCTTCCCTGCTCTGGTCCTTGGCACTAGGTGAGTACCGACAGCTGCTTTCCTCAGAGTGCTCCTGCTTTGTTTCCTTTCTCGGGTTCAGTGCTTGGAAGATAAATAATACAGATTTCAGGTCTTGCTGGGGTGTTAAGTTTAGCGCAAAGATCGTCTCTGATTCTTTTCTGTCTCCCTCCCGCTGCTGATCGTCTCAAGATTGAATGTTCTCTTGGTGGTTTTTTGTTTGTTTGTTTGTTCGGAGTTTTTTTTGGGGTTTTTTGGTTGGTCGGTCGATTTTTGGGGTTTTTTTTATGCTGGGAAGGAGATGCTCCTGTATAATTTGACCCACAGCTTTGTGGAGTGTAACAAGGCAGTGACAAATTAAGCTTTATATCTAGAGCAGTTAAACCAGACAGACTCACTGTAAAGGCAAACAGGTGAAACTGAGAATTGCTAACGTTTTCCCTTATAGAGTGCAAAACACTTGAACAATCTCATCTCAGGATTCTATATCTGAATAATGACCAGGGACTTACTTTTTTACTGTAAGATATTGTAGTGTTATCTCAATGCCAGTAAGTGTATAAAAAGTTGCTGCAATCTAGAATAATTCCTTTCTGTGAAAGTGAGAAAATATGAACAAAATCTATTGCAGCTAAAAAATAAACCTGATCTGAGCATGCAGTGTTCTGATAAGATAATGTGTTCTGCTCTCTTGCTCAGAGACAGTATATTGTCTGTGTTATCAGTATAATATGTTCAGCAAAGAAAAGGTAAAGCTGAGACATGTTATCCCATTGTCTTGATGTACACAGATGAGAAATTAATGTTGGGTACAGAGCAGATCTATTATGATACTGCTGTTGACACTGCTCAACTTCCAGTTCCTTATCAGTAAATCAAGCTGAAATTTTGACTATGGTATTTCTCTGCTGTGTTGGAATAATAACACAGAAATAAGTGTGTAATAAATAGTTATGAGAATTTAAAGCATGTTTTTGGAGGATATACATGTGTACATTTTTCAGGAAAATGTGACTTTTTCCTTTATGCTGTGTCTCCTTCTGTTAAATGCGCATCAAAACAGCCTTTTGCAGAAGCGTTGCGTGTTTTAAGGCTTAAAACATAAGGTGTTCACTGCGATGTAAAAAGAAAAGAAAAAATGTGTGCCTGTTACATAGTCAAGTAAGGGACAGCAGGAGCTGCATACACAGACAAATAATAATTGAAAATTTCTGAACAGGAAAATGTCTGAATGCAGGGAGAAATCAGGAAATTGCTTCACTTATCCAGTAACTTCCTTACTTCAGAATGGGGTTTTATTGGCACAAGGAGGTTGCTTTTTTTGGTAACATTTCTGGTTTGGGCTTCCACAGTGCTGGTCCATATGAACCATGCTGATGTGCTTTGGAATATGGCCCTTGGAGGAATATATTGTGGTTCAACTCTTCTGATTTAATAAAAGGTCTAAGGAAACTTTCACTAGCAGTCATGTGAATTATTTTGGATTAATAATTTTATGCTCATTAAAGAGTGATGCATCCTTGGAAGAAGAGTTAAAATGGAGAGGAGACACCAAACCAGCTTTTGCAGATGCAGGTTTGTATCTTGCATGAGCTCATGCAGATTAACCTAAAAGAGATATGGAAAGCTTAAAAACAGCCTGAACATTCATGGGAGTCAAGGTGTTTAGTGTAGAGCCCTAAAATTGAGTCCTTATCTTCTTGAACAAATGTTACCAGTGTGAGAAATGAAGCATAGTTAATTCTGGATAGTTGTCAAAAAAACTAATGAATTCAAATCCTCCCTCAACTTTCAAGAAATAGTAATAAAGAATACCAAGTTGAAATTGGCATGTGGATGCTAATTATGAAAATCATAATTCTGCGTGTGTATGTTTTCGTAAGAGCACAATGTTGCGGCCTGTGATGGTTTATGTTCTTATGTAATTGAGAGATGAAAATGATCAGTGGGAGAGAAATTCCAATCAAAATTCCACCCCAGTATAGCATGTGTTGCAAAGTGAGTTTTGGTACCAGATTGGTCATCCCATTACGAAGGGGGCTGAAATTCTTTTGTAGAGTTGGAGATTTATAAAAGTTCTGGTCTATTCTCTTTAGCAGTCACTTGGTTTTTAATTGGCTGTGGAGGAGATAGAGTTCAACATTTCAACAGCACACAGAGGAAGTTTCAAAAATGTAACGATGTCAACATGCCATTTACTGGGAAGAGATTATGCTTTAATCTCCTTCAGTAGAAGGCAGTTAATACTTGTTGTAAACCTATGCCTCATTGGTTGGTTGGACCCAACAAGGCAGGATTGCAGGACTAGTTTTTCTTGCAAAAAGTCGGGATACAGTATCTTTCCATGTGAAATTGCTTAGCTAAGGCAAAAGATTAACTTTGCAGGACAGAGTTTTCCATCATGAGGATTTATTTTTGTAAAAGTTTGTACTCTGTTTCATACATTGGTGCTGAAATGAGTGAACGCAGTATGTGTTGCAGAGGTGAACAGCTCATGGATTTTTGTTCCTTGTCAGGCAGTGATGCCATCCTTTTTGCATCATATTATGGTGATTGTTTTGAAAGATCTCACATGTCTTCAAGCCTAATTGCAAACAAATATGAATTAATGAGTTAAGCAATGTGTAATCTTTTCTTACTTGCTAACACTGTTAAGAAGAGGAAAGTACGCAGCTATCACCATTAATTTCATAATTGTATGTAACTTCTTCTAAACTTGGTCTAAAATCACATGCATCAATCAAATGCCCATAAAATTACAGAAAGTTCATGATTTTGAAGTGAATGATCTTTTCTGCATTATCTAAACTGGATTTTGGTATGGCTTTGGGACACAATGATAAGTCTGAATCATTTTTCTGGTTGGTTGTGGTGCCAAAGGGGTCCTAGGATTGAATTGAATTTGTCTATCCAGTTAAACATGTGTGTTTTGATGGTGTAAGCAAAAATTACTGCTCTAAAATCAGTCTCTCAAAATGCCAAGAGGAACATTTTTGAAGATTATTTTAGCTTGGTAAAAAAATATGAAATTGGTGTTTTCCTGTCCACTTTTACATTTCCTTTGGCACATTTAATGTGATAGATGTGATAAGCTGATTTTTTTCAAATGACGCTGAAGACAATAGAGGGTTTAATATGACATCAGAAATGAGTCTCGCTGCCCTGAGGAGTTCAGGGAGTAGACACAGTGCACAGTAAGCTCAGGATCTTCTTCTGTGGCCACTTGCTTGCTTTTGTGGCCCCAGATACCTGAATAGTCTGACTGGAATGCTGCTTGTAAAAGGGAATCTTACATGAAGGCAGTCATTGGGGTCAGTAACTATGGTCTAGATGATCTTGTCTAGTGAGACCTCCCTACTTTTAGCTAAAATGACAGTTTTCTGAATATTATTTGAACATTACTATTGAAATGCTGTATACCAATTTTTTTTGTCTGAACAACAAAATACAACTATTTAGAAGAAGCCTGATGTGAAACAGAGCTTTCCTTTTCTTTTTTCTTTTTTTTTTTTTTTCTTGTGACAGCGCATTCCTTTCTGTCCACATGTGAAATACGACAAAGATACAAGACACTGAATAATTTGATTGCAGTAGAATGCTTTGTAGCAGAGAGCAGGACCATAAACACAAGAAGATGCACTTCAATAACAATTGTAATGTTTCTACTACAGCAACTCATTAAATGAATGTAAAACAACAGGGCTGTAAAAGGCAGCATTTTTTAATTGTGGAGAAGTAGCTGGTGGTAACTTTTTTTCTAAAAGTACAGTTCATTGTCAGTCTTACTGCACTGGTGTTACAAAGCAATCTGTAATACAATGGCTTAAGAATAATGCATCTTCTGGTTTTTGTAGCAGAGTAAAAGTAGTGTGGTCATTTCAAGCTGTTTAATGAATTTACAGGTGTTGATCTGGTATATGTCTATTGTTGGTAGTGATAAAAATGATGATTTTGCTAATTAAGCTTGAGAATGGTTGAGCTTTCCTTGGATGTATTATTTAGGTCAGCTATTTTCTTTACATTTGTTGGGTTTGGTAATTATTCTTAAGGGACTTGAAAATAATTTTTCCCTCCTTTCAGATAAACGTGTGTAAATAACTCAGCCTGTGTCTTGAGGAAACTATACAGAGGAACCTGTCCGATGTTACTGTACTGGCATGGAAAGTTGAAAATCCTTGTTTCTAGTTTTTAACATCATTTTGGTCATAAAAACATCATGAGATGTTGAAAGTAACTGTTTTGAATTTAGACTGATATGAGAGCAGATGGAGCCTTACTTTATAGACTTTAAGTGCAGTTTGAGGCTCACTGAATGTGAATGCTCTTGGCTGTGCCCATGCCATTGGAACATCCTGCCTGGCAGGAAGCCAGAACTGATTTTCACTTGGGAGATCTCACACTAAGGTCCAGTAGTGTCCCTTCTCTTCCCCACAATTGAAGATTAATTCTGCACAGTGGTAGTAGGCTACTTAGTTAGGAGGAAATATGATACCTTATTTTGCTGTAGGTTCTTAACATGCTTTCTGAATTCTTTCAGAAATGCAGGGGTAATAAATATCATTTTTCTCCTGCACAGAGTTCACAGTTTTGTTGTCTAAATTTTCTTGGCCATAAAAGCTTTCTGATTTCTATCAGTGTGGATGATGATGCTTGTTTGGTTGGTGGCTTGTAAGGATTTATATTTGAGGTACAGATGTGGTATTTAGGATGTGACATGTGGCTGTACTATACCTGTAAACTATGTGCTTTTGTTGTGGACTGTATTTAAATATAATGGGTGCTTAAACCAGTGGTGCAACTCCATAATTTCATGGAATGTGTTTGGCTTGATGGCTTTATTTTGATGACTTATAGGAAAGTGCCTAACACAGCAAACTAGAAGCTACTTGCAGCCTGCTGCCAAAGGAACAGAGAAAAAGGCATTGGCAATATTGATGGTGCTCCGTATATCTAAGATCATGAACCTAAACTAAAAATCCAGAAAAAAAGTCTCAGTTTGGCTAGAAAAAAAAAAAAGAAATCTTCTGTGATGTTGGAATTCTGCTTGTTATGCTATATATAATGCATTTCTGCCCAAGAGACTTGCCATGGAGTTACTTTTGACATTTTAGTGTATTCTTTAGTGTTTAGAAAAATTAGAATGCTGACACTTTCCTGTGTCTCATTTATTACTTTACAGTCAATACAGAAGATAAGGATATCCTAACCTAAATTGTAATCCCTTTTTCAGTGAGACTGTGAGCTCAATATTATTTTCTCTATTTAATAGAAAACTGTTCACAGACAGTATTCCTTGTCATGTACCACTCTGCAGACAGAGAAACCTCATTTATGCCACTCGTCAAAGCAGTGTTTCTTGCTATTGTCTAGTTTTGCACAATGGGTGTGCTGTCTGTCTTTAAGGGTCAGATTGTAAATATTCTCTGTTCGGAAGTCAAGTGATGTGTTTGTTGGAAAGGAAAAGAAAATTTTCATTTCATCCTTCAGTATTAATATTCTGCAAAGGTTTAAGATGTGTATTGTTATATTTGCTATTTCAAACGCATTGGAGGGCAAGTACCTTTTAGAAATACTGAAGAATAAATATGACATTTCATCAAATAGCAGTTTTTATGTGCTTCTATTATTCTCTTTACTCTTTCCTTATTCGCTCATCTTCCCATTTACATAGTTCTGGTGTTTTTTAATATTTACTTTTACTGATTTTTATCTTAGCAATATTTTTGTAGTGTTCCCTCTTTTTCTGCTGTATTTGTAGATACAAACAATAATTCAGTCAATCATTAGAGAAATCAGTACATGAATCTTACAAGCTGAAGAAATAAGTGTGTACAGAATTTATTGATATCTTACTTGTTGATACTGATTAATTGTTTCTATGGAAGAAAGCAGAGAAATATCAAAAAATTCTGGTGTATTTTGCCTTCACGTGCTGTCTTAGGAAGAAAAGACTCATTTGCTGCCAGCTAGTGTATATTACCCAAAGTGCTGGTTTTTCCAGTCATTTACATAGTCTTGTTGTTATTTTTGAATGGTCATATTTAGTCAATTTGTGGTCAGTTTCCTTGCAGGAAATAGGTAGGTTTTCTTTGTGTTTGTTAACTATGGAAGTGGAAAAACAAAGTGCTTTGGACAGATTGAAGCACTTAGAAAACAGAGCATGTGTTTGCTGAGTCACATGTAATTTTAGAACTAAAACCTTTCCCTTTTAGTTGGAGATGGAACTGCAGGAGAATATCTTTCTAATGTCTCCATTTAAAAGTCTTCCAGGCCACCACACTTCTATCCATGACCCAGATATATGCTCTTGCTTTGACAGCATCAAAACACCTCCTATGCAACAACAGGGAAACAGGAATTTATGGAAACTGGGCCCAGTCTCTGTAACTTCACCACTGTAAAATCATATATAAACAAATAATCAGTAGTTTTTATGGTGTTTATATAACTTCTTTTGGTGGTGGGAAGGGAGACAAATTACCTGGTGTACCTGGTAAACAAAGTCGTTTATTCATGCTTTATAGTGTTTAATTCTCTATGGTTGATGCAGTTCTTCAGGTGATTTGTGTTTTTGTTTATATGAAAGACTACAGAAGTAGGAGCTGTGACTTTGTACCTCAGAATTGCTTGGTGAACCAAGAGCAGCAATAAACCCAGCAATTACGCTATGCTCAGCATATATGCATCATCCTCATCATGTTTGGATGGTTTTGCACCCATGTGTTTGTTTCAGGCTAGTCTGTGGCAATAAGCATGGGGAAAAAAACCTGAGATTTTACTGAAATGTGGAAGGGAAAAGAAAAAAATATGTGGAGGAATTGAGCTGACAAGACTGAAAAGCAGCAGCTGTGCTCTGGTAGCATTAGATTGTTAAGGAAGTTTCTTCCTCCTGAGGCAGTGTAATGAAATGTGTGCTTGATGGGCAAAGAGAGACTGTCTCTCTTGAAAATGGAGAAATAAAATCAATTTTTATACTGCTTCACTTAGATTTTTTTGTTAAGAAGTATTTTTCAGGATGGGGTGAAACTCAGCAAGGGTGCAATATGTTTAGGTGTTTAGCAGCTGAACCTTTGAGATGCTGTCTTGAAACGAATCAGTTGATAATTATTTGTTGTTTTCAGTGCCAAAATGTCCAAAATAGCCACTGTATTCGTACTGCTTATCAATGGCTGGCATAGTCCATCAGTCCTGCTGTACTTCTACTCCTCTGTTCTATGAAGAGTACAGAAGCTCCTGTTATTTCCTCGTCTGAAAATAGATACTATTGATTTTTTGTTGGTTTTGATTTGTTTTCTTCCCCTTTCTTTGAACAGAGCCGATGTTTGCCAACGGACCAGATATTTTTGAGGGGCTTAATACCTATAATCTGCAATGAAGTGTGCTGAAAGAGTCCAATCTGATGACTTTTGAATTTCAGGAGACAGCTGGTTAACTGCACTAACCTTTTGAAACTCTGAAACAAGAGCTATATTCTTTGACACTTAGACTATTCTTTAGGTGCTGAATGGCATGGGGGATACCAAATAGCTGTGATTGTTAGGAATCCATCCTGACCTCTTTTAGAAAGTTTAGCCTTGCAGCTGTCTTCATTTTACTCTCAGCTGAGGGATAAGATCATTTGGCTCAATGCAAAGGGTAAGGCTTGGGTAATTAATCTGTAACCATGGTGCCTCAGTGACACAGTGGAGAGAGGAAGGGGCAGAACCCATTACAGCATTGCTGCTTTCCTTCTGTTTCCTTAAGCATATTTCATGTTGCAATTAGTGCAGCCTATGCAGTTTAATTTGGTGAGAAATCAGTCTCAAATACCGCTTTCTGTGAGGTCACTGCATTCATATATAAATATATATGAATATATGAATACATAGGCATTCATATATGAAAAAAACCACTGTCCTCAAGTGCATAGATAGTGAATAGAGACTCATCTGCTTTTTTGTTTGCTTGTAAAACCACTCTCTGCTCTTCAGTACACAGATGTGCTGTATTTGGCTCGGGAAAGATCATGAAAGCAGACATTTAATTTAATTCAATGTATTTCTTTTACTCTGTTCCCATTTCAAACATCCTAGTTCTTTCCCTAATTTTTACTTAGATGGAGCTTCTTTGGCACAAGGGCAGACTGTTGTCTGTTCCTGGGCGCAGAAAGAATTAAAATGCTGTAAAAATTAAACAGTAAGAGCAGTTTTAAAGAAATAATAGTCAGTCCATTTGACTCGGAAAAAAACTTGCATTTCTGTCTGTTTAAATGTCATTGTATGTAGTGTTTCCAGTTGCATATGTACCAAAACTGACAAAATTTAAATAGCTTCTGAAAAGAACTAAGTGTAGCAGAATTAAGGGTTTAAAGAATATCTGTGTCCTTTGTATGAGGTGACTACTGCATCACTGGCTTATAAAACATAATTTGTAACTGTTTAAGCCATTCCCATCAAATAGGTGATGTACAGAAGTTGATACTGCAGTCAGGTTTAAATATTTCAGTGTTCACTCACGTGGTGTGTTTCTTTGCTGCTTCATCTTGCTGTGGTAATGTCACATGTTAAAATGGTACTTTTAAATTTAATGGGAAACTGTTCCCAAAACTATTCAGTAATTACGGAAGTGGAAATTTTAGCACACTAGATTAAACCTGATGATACTCACTAAAGTTTTATTAATAAATTACACAATTGGCATGGAAATTGGTATGTTGGTGCCTGTCTTACTATGTAAGCACGTGGGAGTGTGGTAAGATGGAAAAAGGGGAAGGGGGGAGCCTGAGCTTGATTAGGGGTTACCTTTCTACAGATAGCTCTAGGGTGGGAAAACCTAAAGTTTCTCACCTTCTGTTCAAGTTAGTCCCCATACTCAGGCTGTTCTTTCAGATCTTTCTGGAAATGGGTCAGAGGGCTCCAGAGGTCTTTGGTGGTCTTGATCCCCACCTTTATAGTCTGTGCCCACTTCTTGGCCTCATTCCTTCCCTTGAGCTGCGCTGCATTGTGCTTATTTCCAAGAACTAGAATAAGGATGTTTGTCCTGGAAAAGTGCTGCCTTGCCTCTGCATGGCCCCCTTCTCCAGCAGCCTCTTTTTCTTTCCCACAGTGTGTTGAAACACACACAGTAAGCCACCTTTTGGGATTCTACACAAGGTCATGGGAGTTTGCCTCGTTCAGATGATGTGTAGCCTTGAGAATATTAAGTGGCTTGGCAGGATTGCACTAAAGTAAAGTAAAACTTGAATAACAGCCTGTAGCTTTAAATCAATTATTTGATTACCTTCAGTGATTACTAAATAAAACACATATGATACCTTCATAATCAATGTAACATCCATTGAGTTCATGAATCCCCATTGATGAGCAATAGAACAATATCCTAGAATCTTCCTTGCACATGTGAAAAGAAAATAAGAAATTTGCATTCAATTTAGCAGCACCTGAACCAAGACAACACTCAGATTTTTTTAAAAGATATAATTCTTCTCTTATTTAAATACAAGAGAGTTACAGACTTTTTTGTAAAATTCAGCTTGTGATATTTAGCTCTAATTTCTCTAAAATAGCAGATCTCAGAGTAAAATCTTCTTGTGTGAAAGTTGGCTTTTAAATTTTTTAAAAAATTTGCTTCATATTTAGATCCTTGAAGATACATTGAGTGAATTCTAGTTTTTCTTTCTTTCTTTATAGCCTTTATATTTTGTTAATGCGCATCAGATTTACTACTCACTTTAAGGTTCATGAAACAAGAGTAACTGTGGAATGCACAATACACAGATCTGTCTTTTTTTGGTCAACATGTTTCTTGTTTTACAACCAGCTAGCATATTTACTCGAGTTCTATGGGAAAAGTTCATGCATCTTGTTTATTTCATTCTGGGGAAATAAGGAGAAAAGGGACACTCTTGATAAAAGATTTTGTCACTTGTGTTATGGAAGTACTCCTTCAGGCTTTGCCCTCTTCCCATTTTACTTTTAATGTTTGGTATTCTGAAGGATACTGTTCTTCAGCAGTTTTATAACTTTTTATTTGTGTAGGGAGTACAAGAGTTAACTGTCCCAACTTTATGGCATCCCACTGCCAAACACGCAAAAGCTCTCAGGTATACAAACCTTTCTAACTTAGCTCCTTTTATATTTCTCTGAGAGTCATCTTATTCTGGGAAATAAAAGGCACTGTTCTTCCAAGTTTGTGGAATTTCTTTTTATTTTCTGAATGATGTTTATGAATATTTTGTGCTTAATGGGTACCTTAATTTTGCCCTTAATTCAGTACCTCAATGGGCACTGAATGGGTGTTACAGTAGTTGCAAGACACCTAGTGTCCCAGGTACACCTTTAACACCCGCAGTTTATTTATTAATTTAACATTTTAAGCCTTTGTTTTAGAAGTTGTTTTTGCTTTGTTTTTCTTAAAATTTTCTGTTTAGAGTGGTTCATAGGATATTGCTAGCCCTCTGCATAATATGAGTAGGGGAAATGCCAGCGCTCATCAAATTAGTACTGAGCTTAATCATGTGCCTTCTAATATGCTAAAGTGAGGAATGCAGCCATGGCAAGGCCATATTTCCATTTCTCTTAGAACTCAACAGGCAAGGCGAAAAAATGGTTTGTACCTGTAAGTAATAGGGCATTGAATGTCAGTAGGAAGAGTTGCACATCATACCCAAAGGATGTTTCTGTTGAAAATTGAATCTGGATATTTAATGTTTAGATTGTGGCAGAATCTGTGCCAGCAAGAAAAGAAGAAAATTCTGCCCATACAAGACCCACTGTCTGAGGTCAGTGACATGGTTCCCTGTGGAGGGCTCCAGCTTGGAGAAGGAGCCATCCCTGTTTCAAGGAAAAAACCCAATATGCTAAAAAAGGCTACAGATGCAATTGTCAAACTTCTCCATATAGCCTGTATAATTTCCCAGTAACAGTGTACATTTAGCCCTGTGAAATTGCTACAGAGGTGTCAAGTACAGGGGGGGAAAAATAGCAAAGCAATCCAGCTAGTACTTGTGCTATGCATTTAACCTGTACAGCGTTCATGGAGTAACGAGGACAGCGTAAGGCTTTTAAATAAGTTCACCATGAAAAAGTCTGGCTTTTAAACTCAGGAATCTGACAATTTTTAAGCCACCCACTCTTCTGGTTAGTTTTAATACCAGCAGTCAGAAAGGATATATTTCCAGGTTCAACTGGTATTGAAATTGCGCGTGGAACAGTGTGCATTAAATGGTTTCTACAGCAGGAAATGGAAAAAAGCAGCACCATGAATTGGGAATTTACAGGCTGCTATCATACAGAAGAGTATCTCAGACCTATTTTTTCAGGGTTTGGGCATTAATTAGGAGCTTTTTGGTTTTGGACTTTGTGTATGGTTAGCAATCTTTGATGTCAGGAGATTGACTTTAATACGTGCAGTGTGTATAACTGGCTATTTGTTCTAATGAGTGTAATAATTAATTTTCTTATTAATTTAAAATCATGACATAGGTGTCCTTCCAATAGAAATAAGAGAAAGACAAAATGTGTGTAATTTTTTTCCCACTTTCGTACATTCTAATGTCATAGCATAGCTATTTCTCATCTCTTTCTTTCCAAGTGAAAGTCAGGTCAGTAGTTAAATTTGGCTTGAAAAAAAACATTAAGGGAAAATGTATCTGTATATTCTTGAATAACATGACAGTAAATCATTATATGATTTAATTTTAATTTAATTTTATAATAATAACTTAATTTTAATTTAATTTTATTATATAACTCTTTAAAGGACTATATGAATCAGACTTCTTGCTGCATTCCATTTCAGTGTTGACTTACATGGTACTGTATACCAAACTTGTTACAGGTACGCCTACTTTGTCAGAAAGATACTCAGCTAATAGCTGGGCAGGGGGTTGACTATAAAATTGAAGTCAAATTGAGGTAAGACTTCAGGTTAAAAATGAATGGCAAAGAAAAAATATTTGATTGTTTTCTCAATATTTTTTTAATAGAATATTCAGCATGGCACAATAGTATGTTATTTTTACTTGGAATCTTAAAAGGGTGTGTTTAAATTTATTGCAACAAGCTATGTTATTGACTAAAAAGAAATAGATTTGTTTTCTTCTCTTCAGAAATTGCATTTCCAATTTAGAAAACAATTCTTTTTACCAGTTGAAATGAATACTCATGTTTTAAAACAGTGTAGGCGGCTTTTCTACCCTGATCAAAATATTGAAGTATATCTAGCATGAGTAGACTAAGGTGGATGCCTAGTGAATTAAGAAATATAAGAAATGCAAAAAAAGCTAGCATAGATTATTTCTAAAGCTTTAAAATGCTCACATTTATTTTTCTAAATAATCCGTTGGATACAGGTATATTGGATGATCTAAAAGGATTGTACTATACTGATTATCAGGACCACTGTCAAAACAAACAGCTAACCTGATTTTACTGCTTTTCATGCCTCTATGAAACTTCTATCCTTGTACCTTTAGCAAACAGGACTGTTACTGAAGAAGCAGGTAGAAGTGATAGAAATTTGGAGCATACAGGACTGTGGAGGCTGTGGACAGCATTGCAGGTCGTTATTGTGGAAGTAGACATTGCTGCAGATCCCAAGAGATCTGAGGCAGGAGACATCCCTTATTCATTGTTACAGGAAATGCTGCAGTGTATTTTATAATTCCCTTTAAGAAATTTATTTCATGTATTTTTAGCAGACTAAAAACTTTTAATTTATGTAAATTAATCACTAGTTAAGCAGAATCTTAGCCGACTCTATTGAAGGGCTCATAATACACCTGTTCACAATTGCAGGCAGGAGCAGCATTATGTGTAGGCAAATATGTGAGAACCACAGATAGAGGCAACCAGCAGGTTTTGAAAAGACAATTCATATTGTCATTAAACAAAATGAATAATCATAAAACATGAGTTAGATGTTTCATTTCTTTTCTTTGACTTAGCTTTGAAGAGTTGATTTGGAATTCAACAGAGAGTAAGAGGATTGCTTTTGTAGAAACTGTAGGATGAATTAAAGTCCTTCTGTTCTTTTAATGGCTTGTAAACCATAATTCCAGAATCAGAGTGTGTAACAAGCTATTTGTACAGTCATTAGGTAACTTACAAATTTGATATGCTGTAGTTGAGATCGATTAAATTAGAACTTTTTTCTGAAGGTATTTCAATGTAGACTTTTAGTTTTGTTTGATTCTTCTCTTGACGTTATTGAATAGAAATGCTATATGATGTGCAGTGGGACATGATGCAGTTGCCATCAGAGAGGTGTGGTGGGATGACTTACATGGCTGGAGCTCTGCAATGGATGGCTGCATTCAGACAAGCAAGGAGAGGCAGTGGGGTGGCTCTGAACATGAGGGAATGTTTTGACTGCATGGATTATAGGAGTGAGCCTCTGTAAGGATCAGTGAGAATGCTAGCAAGGCAGATACCACGATTGGGAGTGTGTTATGGAACATCCAACCAGGATGAAGAGGGAGCTGAACTATTCTGTAAGTAGCTGGCTAATGTTCCATGATTCCTAGCTGTTTTTCTTTTGGGAAGCTGTCTTGGCACAGTGACCCTGAAATGATGGCTTTTGAATTGTGGGGAGGTAAGGAAGGGCATCAGCTAAATATCTGTCTTGGACTGCCTTGTTGGGGTACCTGTTGCCTGTTCCCCAAATTCTGGGCCTCAGACTGGGCCCTCCCAGGAGGCTCCCCTGCCGGGGGAGACCCTCCTGGAGTGGTTTTGTGTCAGGAAAGAGAGACACACTGGATTCTTTTGGTCTTCAGGTTCTTGTTTATTGTTATCTTATCTAGAGTTTTGCATGCTGTCCGCACCAGGCTCAGTGTATTGGAAAAGCACCACAAAAATGGCCAACAATCTCTTGTTACAAGGTCTTTTAAAGCTAAACTATCCAATTAAGAACTGACACCTAGATTATTTTCCCTTTTAACCCAATAACTGATCCCAAAGAGCTGCAATGGGGACTTTTCTGCCCAATTACAAAATGCCACCCAAACCCATGAAGAAGAAGCAAGAAGCAGCATGAAGAAGAAACCCAGGATGACACCCTGTGCCCTCCATCTTGCTTCCATCCACAATGTACTAAAAATCCCAAAACCTACATTTCTCACCCAGTGATACACCTACACTGCTCTCTATAATCTATTGCACACTTTTGTGGATTCCAACTTTTGTGGATTCCAGTCTATCTTGAAGTCTGGGAAACTTACTCCATGAATGAGGGTCAAAGTCAGTGCTGCCCTGGGGGTCAGGGCACCCCAGAGCAAACAGAGAAATATTCCCAGTGCCCTGGGTTCCCACACTTTCTGAGGGTGGTCTTTGGCCTATTCAGGACAATGGTTTGGAGAATCCATTGAGAAGCAGTCCTTAATAACAAAGAGGCCCAGGAAAGCTAGAAAGAAATACTAAGGAAGAAATCTTAGAGGTGCAGGAGCAGCCTATCCCCATTGTGCTGCAAGATGAGCCAGCAGGGAAGAAGACTGGCCTGGCTGAACAGGGAGCTTTTGCAGGAACACAGGGAAGGAATAAAAAGAGGCTTAAGACTCAGAAAGAGTAAAAGGATGTTATGTCGTGTAGAAAGAAAATCAGAAAGTCCAAAGCTCAACTAGAACTCAATCTGGCCACCACTGTAGGAGATAATAAGAAGAGCTCTTGTAAATACATTAACATCAAAAGAAGAGTCGTGGAAAATCTCTGTTTTCTATTGGATGTGGAGGGGGAACACTGTGACCAACGATGAGGAAAAAGTTGAGGTACTTAACACCTTCTTTGCCTCAGTCTTTAAAAGACCAGTGTCTTCAGGGCAATCAACGCCGTGAGCTGGTGGGCAGGGCCAGGGAGCAGAACAGGCCCCCAGTAATCCATCAGGTTGGGTGGGAGTGCTGATCTGCAAGAGGGCAAAGGATCTGACCTGGACAGATAGACAGACTGACTGACAGAGGCCAGTGCATGAGGTTCAACAAGATCCTACAGCTCCTATGCTTCAACCACAAGAATCCGTCCCAGCACTGCAGGCTAGGGAAAGAGGGGGTGGAAAGTGGCCCAGTGGAAAAGAACCTGGGGGTGCTGGTCTGTGGCCAGCTGAACGTGAGGCAGTGTGTGCCCAGCTGGCCAAGGGGGCCAGTGGCATCCAGACTTGTATTGAGAACAGTGTGACCAGAAGGACCAGGGCCTTGGACAAGTGATTGTCCCCCTGCACTTGGCACTGCTGACACCACACCTGGAGTCCCGTATCCAGCTCTGGGCCCCTCACTGCAAAACAGGCATGGAGCTGATGGAGTGAGTCCAGAGAAGGGCAGTGAAGCTGGCAAAGGGTCTAAAGTCCTGTGAGAGACAGCTGAGGGAGCTGGTGTGTTTAACGTAGAGAAAAGGAGGCTCAGGGATGGCTGAATTTCTCTCTGGAACTACCTGAAAGGAGATTACAGCAAGGTGGGGATCAGCCTCTTCTCACAGGCAGAAATGAGCAGCAATATGAGAATACAGCCTCAAGCTGTGCCAGGGGAGGTTCAGGTTCGAAAACAGGAGGAATTTCTTCACAGAAGGGGTTGTTAAGCATGGGAATGGACTTCACAGGGAGGTGGTGGATTCACCATTCCTGGAGGTATTCATGTAGTGACTAGATGTGGCACTCAGTACCACGGTCTAGTTGACAAAGTGGTGTTCCATCAAAGGTTGGACTCTGTCTCAGATGTCTTTTCCAACCTAATTGATTCTCTGATTCCGTGCAGGTGTGGTTTCTCTAGACTACTAGAAATAAACATTACTAATAAAAGGTATTAAAAAAAAAGCCAAGTGCAAAATATGTTCCTTATGCTTAATAAGATACATTTGCATTAAGGATCTAAAGCAGCAGTTACAATGTCATCCTAAAATCAGAAATCAGTAAGACTTAATAGTGTACCTTTCATGTAAATCTAGTTAAGACTTTAAGATCAAGATTTTAAGTTCTGTCTAGAAAAGCTCTAAGAAGATCTGTTCTCACAGGAATATGCATTGAAATTTGTGCCATAGCTTTACCACAAACATTTGCCAGTTTCAGGAGTTGTAGCATCTTCTGTCAGCCCTGTTGTGCACAGCCTCTCATGTTACTATGAGTATTATGTACTGTGAGTACTGGTAGATCACATAAATGTTACACGAAGATTACAAATTAATGTGACTAAACATCACAGCATGTAATACTGATTTTCTAGTGACACTGTTAACCAGAGCCTGGGTGAACAAACCTTCAGAACATTAATTTGTATTTATAATTGTGCTATTTAAGACAGGCTTTAATGATTTTGACCTTTGTGCACAAGGATAAACTAATCCTTGCCACACTATATTTGGTATTGACTAAGCAGTTACATTGCCTTCAGCATCAAACAGAAGCAACTTGCTAGACTTAATCTCAGACAGTTTTAGTTTAACAAATGCTGATTTTTATGCAATTATTAAAATTGTAGAATTTGAAGGATACCATGAAAATAGGCCTGACTTTGAAATTTATTTTAGACTAGTAGACTCAAACTAGTTGGGAAGCTACTGTTTTTCCTCTCCTCCATACAGAAGAGTCCATTTCATAATGGACTCCTACCTTTCAAGCCTGTGTGCTAGAGGCAGTAGAAGTAATTTTTATAATTTCTAGGAGCATGTTTTGCTAAATGTATAGATATATGTAGAGGAGAAAGGATTAAGTATATGTAAATACTTGTAGAGAATTCATGGAGTGTACTTAAAAATTGAAGAGAGAAAATAAAAAGACTGGATAATGAAGTTTCCTTTGTTATGTTGGATGAATACCTATTTTGGTCCTACCTCACTTCTCTCAAGTGAAAATGTTCCTTTTTCTGTTTCATGGTGGCTTGGCTATTGCTTGTAATAATTACTTCTGAGGGAGGGTTATTCAGCTTTGGAATAAAATAATCTGTCTTTCATTTTGGCTATTAAAGGGGCCATATTGAAACTCTTCTGTTGAGAACTGAAAAGAAAAATTGTTGGAACAATTTGAACAGCAGATAACTGTATTGATTAGATAACTATACTGACTTCCCCTGTAAGGTTTTTTTAATGATCTTATCTGTGATGGGAGTAGAGAGATTGACCTGAAAGTGAGGAAATTTTCTGCAGAAGTTTTGTATATGTTAGAAAACATTCTTATAATTCATGTATTAACAAGTGTATTACCTTTCCATAGCTTTTTGTTATTTATGTTTTTTCATAAGTTGGTTGTGCAGATTGTGGTTGCTGTGGTGTAGAAATGTATCAGTGCTGCTTTCCTTCATTGCAAAAACAGGTCAGCACCAATTCTTTCCATTTCAAAATAGTAGAACTACTTACAAATAACTGACTCTTGCAAATAACTTTCATCACATTCTCTATTTCTATGTTTTTTATACAATCAACCAGTTTTGGAGGACAGAAGGGAGGAAAAAGGGCTTGGTTATTAAATGAAGTGTTTTAGCATATGTTATTAAGGTAGAATGAGATTAAATGGGGATTATGACTTGGCATGAGAGCAGCATTATGTAGATAAACAGATTTTTTCAAGACTTGTTCATTTCAATTTAATGCTTAGTCATTTGGTTTAGTCATTTTTGCTTAATCATTCCAGTTTTTCAGAGAAGTGTTTCCTAGTTAGTACTAAGATTTTTTCCTAAAACGAAGAAGGGACTTTTTGGTGGGTTATGAACTTCCTTGGAATAAAAATACATTCCTTTCAGAATTAAATGAAACCAAACCAAACAAATAAAACCAAAGAAAAAAATAAATAATAAAAAAAAAAAAGCCACCCAAAAAAACCCCCAGAAAGGCACACAAAACTTGCTAGAAGCTCATTCTCTGGTAGTAAGGTTTTGACTTTTTTTTGGGGGGAGGGGGTGGTGGGGCTGTAGGTTGCTTTTTGTTGTTGTGTTTTGGGATTTTTTCATTGTTGGAGGTTTTTTTTTTGGAGGAAGTTGTGATATTTCTGACTTCAGGGAGTTTCTTTGGAGAGAGGGTGTTTTTCTGTTTAGAGGGAGGGTTAATGTCTGGAGCATTTATGGAGCAAAAATGCTCTCTGGAGCATTTCTGTTGGTAGAGAAATTCTTATTTAATGAATGGCTAACAAACATAATGATCCCTGAAAGATTATTTTTTCCCCCTTGCTTCTCTACATAGGTGTTATGGAAGTGGTTTATGGAAGTAATGTAGTTCTGTGAAAGTACATTTGTGAGTTAGTTCAGGGCAGAAAATATTTAGGGTTCTCACTGAAATCTTAAGCAACTTGACTCCTTGAATTGTTAAAATTGTGCCAGACAAAATCATTCATGTACTTGGGTTGTTCTGGTTGTTACGAAGGACTGGAAGTGTTCAGCAGTACCTCTGCTAGGATTCCCTGTTGGAATCTGCTATTTCTTTAATTTCTATGCAGCATTTCATCTTGTCTTCATCTTAGGGTTAATCTCACTGTAAAAATACTCTATAAATGTAAAATGTGCTGAAACTTTCTGTGTAAGAAACAACAGAAAGCAAGCCAGCTGGTTTTGCTTTCACCTGTTTCATTCTGTGTTTTTTTTCTGTATCTCTTCTCATAAAACCTCCTTGCATAGAGTTGCATAAGGACTGAAGTAATTTTAATCTCTTGAGAGAATCATAAAGTTCAGGAAAAACATCAAATAGTACAGAAAACAAGAATTCAAACAATGTGGGATGTATTCCTAATTCTGCATATTTTTTTTTTCTGTGAGATTGTCTTTTCATTTATTTCTTCTTGTTTTTCTACTGTTCTTTAGAGTATGTTTATGAAAAATGCTTGAGGGTTCAACAGTATTAATTGACTAGAGAAAATGCTTCATGTAGCAGAGGACATCTCTGTTATAGTGGTAAAATGTGAGCTAGCAGAGCAGTTGAAAATTGAGTTATCAAAGTATCTAAGAGATAGCAAGTTAATTATGGGACTAGAAACAAGATGCTTTTTGGTTTGGGGTTAATCTGAAATCTCTGTATTCTGTAGCAGAAAAAATAGTAGCTTCAGGTCCAGAATGCATTCCCTGTACTTTTAAAAGACATTTGGATTGGAGTAAAATTGGGAACTTAATGCACCTGAGCAGAATGGTCAGTCATTCTCTTCAAACAGAATGAAGTAAGAACTCACTGTCTCCCACCTTGCATACAACTCAGCAATCAGTTTGAGGCCTATAATATATTTCATACTAATGTATTTGTAAGACCTTACTAAAAATAATATTTTGAGTTCTTGGAGTTGTTGCTATATATTGTTATATTGAGTTCTAAAAGTTAGACCTTATTTTATATTCCAGAAAATGTTCAAAAATTCAGTTTTGGAACACAAAATGATCTTGATTAAATATGAAAAGTGAAGTTGAACCTTTTTTTATAATTAATGTTAGTAGGGAATTAAATTTTTCATGCTTTCCTTAAGGAAGCCATAAAATACTTGGTTTTTTACATAGTCTATGTATATTCTATGTAAATGTGTTTATGACAACTTCAAAACTTCAAAAACTCTGCTCCAAGTCTCCAAAACACCTACCCATAACAGCTGGTGTAATGCTATTTACATTTATAGAAACACATGACAGATCTAAATTACATGACAGCATCCAGTTCTTGAATGTTCTATGTTTAAAAATTGATTGAGTACACATTTGATTGGGGAAACCACTGAAGTGTGTTGAGTCTCCCCCCACCAAAAAAAAGGTCATGGTTGGTGTGTGTTTGCAGGGATTTATCTGGGAGCTATCCTGAACTGGTGAGCATGGTCAAGAGGCAGAGGGAGTAGTCAGGAGGATCACCAGTGCAGGCAGCAGAGGAGTGAAAACCTTGTCCTGAGTCACAAGATGAAGCAGGCATCCCTTTCAGCAGTAAAAAGCGATTTCCAAGAATTTCTGCTTCTGCACAAAACACTTCAGGTTTCTGAGACTGATTTGTGAAAGTGCACTGTGAAGCAGTTAGAAATATTTAAAATATGGAACAGTCCTGCTGTCAAACTCAGGGGATGTCACCAAACTATCCCATGAAATACACACATTGCAAGCTTTCTCCCACAGTTCTACCAGCTAAAGGATATTTAGGTAGTTTCTATGTTGTATGAATAATATATCCCCCCCAATGCTTGGAAAAAACACTAAGTATAGCAAAACCTGTTTATTATGAAGAACCACAGTAAAATAGAAGTAACTTCTTGCACAGCTGATGCTGTTGAGAGAACACACTGCTCTCAATATTCTGCCTGAACAGTGTAAATTCTATATTATAGTGTCAAGCAAGTATTTGGAAAATATAGGAATAAGATTTATGTGGCAATATATAGCAATGACTCCTCGTGAGGTACAAAAATGTAAAGTGTAAAAGTTATGACATTGGCAGTTTCAGGGAGAAAAAACTCATCAACTAAAGTCAATATTGCAGTGGATTTTTTCATTTATTAATGAGCATATTAAGCAAAATGACATTATTGCAAGTCATTAAATTACATTATTAATCATTACAAATGTAAATGTATTGGTCAGAGAAATGCTAAATTAGAGACATTCACCTTGGATATTTTTTTTGATTATTATTTTAAAACGGGAAACAAGTGGTGTTTAAAATTCAGCGTGCTCTTGAGATTCTTGACAAAAGAAATCAGCAAATGAAGCTTTAAGTACTTTGTAAGCTTGAAAATATGGAGTCTGTGTACTGTGGAGCACAGTAATTTACTGAATATTCATACATAGAAAAGTGATTTAATGCAAAGTAAAAACAAAACTCCAATCTCCTCAAACTTCAAATAATTAATATGTTTTAATTGCTGAATTCCTGCTTAGTGTCAAGTTGCATTCAGTAATCTTCACTTTATGAGATCTCAGCTAATCACAGAATTAGGATTGGAAGGAACCTCTGGAGATCATCTAGTCCAACCCACCCTCCAAGGCAGGCTCACCTGGCATGGGTGACACAGGAGTGCACCCAGGTGGGTTCTGAACATTTTCAGGGAGGAGACTCCACGACTTCCCTGGGCAGCTGTTCCAGTGCTCTGTTACCTTTGGCATAAAGCTCTTCCTCGTGTTGGGGTCAAACTTCCTGTGTTTTAGTTTATGTCCTGTCCCGGGACACCACTGCAAAGAGGCTGGCACCATCCTCTTGGCAGCTGACCTTGAGATATTTATTAATATCATTAATAAATAGCATTAATGAGATGGCCTCTCAGTCTTCTCTAGTTTAAACAGGCCCAGCTCCCACAGCCTCCTCACAGGAGAGGTGCTCCAGAGCCCTCATCCCCTTTGTGACCTCTGCTGGATCCTCTCCAAGCCTCCTTGTCTTTCTTGTACTGAGCAGCACACAGTACTTGAGATGCTAAAGCTTATTAGAAATCTGATTCTTATCAATATTCAAAATCCCTTTTTTATCCTGACTGTTGCTCTTGGGGCAGAAATTTTGTACCTATAAATTTTAACTTAGAGTACAGGTAAATGTTAAAGTTCACTTTTTACTTTCTGTAAGTAGATGTGAATGAGAGAAAATAAGTTTGAAAGCTCATTTTGGCAGGTTAATCACTGTGTATTTGTAAGGAACTAAAAAAACAATTTTCTTGCAAGAATGGAGATTTATCAATTATTTAATTCTATACATAGAATTAACTGTACTTGCTCTGATCTAAGTAGTTATGGTCACTGGACCTGTAGCTTCTTGAAATGGCTTTTAAAAAGAAATTAAAGCATGCTATGTGTTCTGGCAATGTAATTTTAAACTGGTGTTTAGCCTTTAAGGTGTAAGAGGATTACCTTCTACAAAAATATCTGAAGTGTGGAGAACTGTTTGAGCGATGCCCACCTATGGTTACTTTAGCAGTGTAACACTGAATATGTCTGTGAGTGTTCAAGGCCAGCTGGGATGGAACTCTGAGCAGCCTGGTTTAGTGAAAGGTGTCCCTGCCCATGGCAGGTTGATTGGAACTAGATGATCTTTGAGGTTCCTTCCAACCAGGCTATTTTTTGTATGGCTGAGTACCACTTCTTCTGGTGTCTCTCAAATCAGAAAATATACTTACTTGATGTACAAGCACTTTCTTTTGCTTTTTCCCTTTTCTTCTCAATGAGCAATTAAAAAATTGTAATTTTAAGTTAGATGGAACAAACATCTTAGTGCAACATACTGGTCATGGATCTGAACCCTACAGAAAAGCATGCAACCAGCTTATCTAGAAGCTGCAGCCAGTTTTGGGTCTGGAAAACAGCCAGGATTTTGTGATTTAGTCTGAGTTAAAACACCAACTTAAGCAATTGTAGTTCATAAACTGTGAAGGATGGAAGAAAAAAAAAACCACAAACAAACCAAAGCCACACAAAAACCAACCCAAAGGCAAAAAATCCCATCAAACTCAAGCAGAGGAATTAATAAAAGCTGGGTTTTTCTGGCTTGGAGTATTTTGAGATGCCAACTAAATTTCCCTGACAATTTTGAGATATAAACTTATTTTTTAAGTGCAGTATTAAAAATATTGTGGTCTGGCTGGTGGTTTGAAACACCTCATCTTTTGGAAAGGCCTCTTTTCTATACCTAAGTGTTTTTCCAACCCAGAACACGTCAGATTTCATGACTGTGCTTCAGTAACTGCTTGTAGGATATCAAGCAAATTAATTGGGATCACGTATATTTCTCCATATTTACTAAATGGTTTTTTGATTGCATGTACAAGTACTGTATTCCAGCTCTTTATGTCTGTGGTTCATTTTACTGGCAATTATATTTCTCGGCCCATAAGGAGAGTCTTCAGTGTGTTAGAAAGTTTTCTGGCAATAGAAAGTTGCGACTGAGAAGGATGTAGTGATGGGAGAGAACATGAGGAAAATACCATGAGGTCCTCCCTACTTGCAGAATTTCTTGTGCTCAAGTTTTTGTTTCCTGTATGAGGGTGGGTTACTGAACAGTGGAAATTTCAAAGTAAACTATGTGCATGTGATTGCCTGGCAAACCTCTCTGTCCCCATTTTGGGGACCAAGGCCTTCAGACTGTGTGGCTAAATGCAGGCACTCAAAATATCCAAGAATAGCAGACCTTTTAGCCAGAATTATTTCAGGTCTGTGCAGTAGCTGCGCAGGTTTTAGCTTTGCTTACCAATGTAAGCAGACCTTTAAATTTAGTGGAGCAAAAGTTGTTGGAAGAGAACTGGGTATTGATGGCCTGTCTCATGATTGAACAAGAGAAGCCCAATTACAATTATTTCTGGAGGAAGGTGGTGGAGCAGAAATATCTCGGAACTTTGTGTCACAGATGTAGTAAGATTGTGCAGCTATAAGGAAATACCTTCTTACTAACACAAAGAAGAAAACCCAGCCTGCTTGTCTGCTTTGAACATATTAAATGTTTTTTCTGATCTTCATTCTGATGGAAGCTCCTGGGGGTTACAGGAATTGTACACTGTGCTTTAATAAATCAAATTGCATCCTGGTGCTAACAATGCTTCATAGAGAAGTGACAGTGCTCTGCATTCAAATGACTCTCCAGTACACAGGAAAGTGAATATCCCTGAAGTGGCCAAGGAAAGGGCAGAGGAATCCATACAGTCTGCCTATTCAATGCTGCTCTGTAGGAAAGAATGAATAATGCTAGAATTTGGCATGATCAACTGGGTTCCTAAATGATGTGCTAATTAGGAAAGCAGACAAAACTAGAACTGTGGAAGCAAAATGTAACTTTAAACAAAAACATGAGTTTATGTGAATGGGAGGTTTTTTCTTTAAAGAAGTCTGCGCTGGGTTTATATAGCATTTAGTTTTTTAAAACTTGTTATTCCTTGGCAGGCAGTCTCCAAGGAAGAGATAATTGCTATTTCATCAGTTAGAATGAGAAATCTGTGTGGTGTGATTAATAAACATGAACCTGCAATTAAGTAAAAGAGAAAGAGGTTTGCATGGTGAAATAAAATAGGAAATAAAAAATGGTCCTTTGCTCATTTTTGCTCTTCCAGATCTCAGTGGAATTGTCCTTAACTACCAGGATCCACATCTCTTAATTGTACCTGCAATTATAGATCTGAAGTACCATATGAAGAAGAACTAGAATAAGACTTTCAGTCTTTCTAGTACAGATTCAATGAAGCAGAGAAAATGTTGTCCCAAAATAAGTTCTTTCACCTGGTGTGCAATAGGTCAATCCACACACACAGTTGAGGGGTGTGGTTTATTTACAGTTCTGCATGGAAAGGGGGCCTGGGTAGTAAATCCATGAAGTCAGCACAGCAATTATCAAAACTTTTCACTGTTTATACATTTTAATTAACAAAAGCATTAATGTTCATTGGGTACAAGTTACCTAGTTCTTTTGTTAATTCACATTTTCTCTACTATTGGTCACTATTTCTCTCACTTCTCATGCTAGGTTGTCTGCATGCTCTTTCTCCTTTGAGTTGGTTGGTTTCTTGGCTCAGTGGTTGTGATCTTTTTGTTAGAATTACCTTTTACCCAGCTGGAGCTGATTCAGCGCAGTTGCTGAGTTGTCTTTATTAGTTTCTTCTTTGGGGGTTCTGCCAAATGTCCTTCTGGCCTGTAAATTTTGAATTCTTTGTGTCCTTTATCAGTGGCACATCCTTCTTCCCAAGCTTTGTTAACCTCCCCCTAGGTCAGAGATAATTGAAGCATGTCCAGCCCTAAATGGTAACAAAGTCATTCTGCCAACAAGTAATTTGCCTTTCTAACACCTGGACCTCCCTTAGATATTAGCTTCTCTCAGTTCCATGGATTAAATCTCCCTTCTTGTTGATGAGGCTTGAAAAGTATACGAAGAAGAAACACCAGAATCATCCTTTCTTAAGAAAATTTTACATCAACCAAATTTTGCAACAAGAGGAATGCCTTTACAAGTAGAAGTCGCAGCTACAAGAATGTAATATAAAAACCTATTCATAATGTTTGCACATCCATTTTTCATTCTATATTTTAATCTTTGCAAGGAAATAGATTCACAGAACTGTGCAGTAGGTAGGGCTATAAATCAAGCAAGGCCTAGAAAGAGCATTCTTAGAAATGCTCAAAATTTCAAAATCTGTTATGAGATGACTCTAAAGCAGTTGTCAGTACTTCCATTGCTCCTGGCTTATATAGCCACTACCCATAAATGCTCAAACCATCTCCTGTGCAAAAGGCACTTAAGTATCACTGAAGTTGGAACACAGAATCTCTTTCTGGGTAGATGCTGAGGCTTGTAAAGGCACCATTTACCCTAGTACAGAAATGTGTCCTCTCAAATATGAAGTTGGATATGCATTATATAAATTAAATTTTTTTGCTAGTGTAGAGGGTTTCTCTGAGTACCTTAAACTGAGAAAACCTAACTGAGCAAGGAGCTGTGCTGGCTCAGACAAAAAAACTTATTTCACCTGAATATCTTCTACTACAATATAGGTAATCTGTGCTTCCAGAAGGCTCGCCCAGATTGTCTTTATCTCCTTTCCCCTTGTTTGTCTCAACTTTCCCATCTCACATAAAATCTCAGTAATTATTAATATGAATGCCAGCTTTCAGGTAGGTAAAGCTGTGTCATTGAGGTCATTCTTCTGTTTTACTCAGTGAAGTAGCTGTTTCTGAGGTATTAGTTTGGCATCTTGGGAAACCTTGATCTTTGTCATACAGGACTTTCATAAACAGCAGTAGCAATATTGGAGGTAGAGAGACAGAATAGTTGCAAATGGAACTTGATAGTTATAAACATTCCAGATGCTTACAATTCAGTTTCTTTTTGAAAGGGTTCTCAGGGCTTTCTCGTGGCTGTGGTTAGCGAGGATTTTTTTGTTGTTGTTGGTTTGTAGTGGTTGTTTTATTTTTTAAACTAGCATCTAATTAAAAATGAAGGCACTTGTAATGTGGTTTTTTTAATTGCTGTTATAATCAGGTAATAGCCTCTAAAGAAAAGTAATAGAGATGTTAGTTTATTAAAGCAGTCTCCCCTGTAATTTTAGTATATAGGGAGATAAAAATCCTGAAAATTTAGGAATGACATTCAGTACATGGGTTTTTTTAGCCAATGTTATGGATTAGTAATCTTCCTCAGTGTAATTATTTTAGAAGTCAGTGGCCGTTCACATGCAAGGAAACTGTCACTTTTGTACATCCTTTGTGAAAGAGTTCTTATCTAGTGGAGCTGTCATTGTACCACCAGCTTTCGAAGGCCGTAGAAAGAAGATGACTGCTAATCCTGGACATGATGTGGAAATATTTCCTCACTTATCAAAACCTTAATTCTATAAAGGACACACTTACTTTATCACACTTGATCATCTTATTTTAGTAAATACAGTAGTCCAGTTGGTACCAGGATACCCAGTTCCTATCCTCAGCTCTACTGCAGACCTGCTGTATAACCATGAGCAGGTTACTGCACTTGCCTCTCTGGGCCACTTGTCACCTGTGTTAAACAGTGTAGGGCAGAAATAATTACTTTTCATAGTATATGGAGTTGAACCTTTCTTGTAAGTGCCTAAGTAGCAATGTCAGTACTTCAGTCTATGGGCTCTACTGTTGAGAAAAAAAAAAAATAGAATTTTGGATGGTAAAGTGGAAAGAATACCTGAGTTCTATGGTTTTCACAATAAAGTATAATGGAGACTTTATCTTGCTTTTACTGTATGTATTAGAAATAGTTCGCTTTCCTTTGTTTTCCTGCAAACCTTGATTATTGGAAAAACAAAATCAGAAATTAATAGCTTTAATCTGTAAGGCTCAGAAATAACAATACATTTATCAATGAGGCAGCTTACACCATTGAAGATTGTGCCACCTTTCTCCAGTTAGATTTTCATTATCTTTGAAAAACTATGAACTCTGCTTATCTTAAATCACAGACTAGACAAGACATATGTTTTCAGTGTATTCTTTGTGTTTTTTATATATATATGTGTGTGTGTGTGTATGTGTGTTATCTATGTCTTCAGTGTATACATTTCCTGAAAAATCTCTTGAGTTCTAGCTAGTGCTCGTTTTAAATTCAAACTCGTTGGTCAGTAAGAGTAATGCAACTGCATTAGTGGGAAGTAGTTAGCTGTGGTACTTCATTAGTAACAAAGTTGAGTAGACATTACATAGCTTTTAAAACAGTGACTTCTTCATGGATTTCTCCTGATTAAGTTTCACCCCTGTTTTTCTATGATCTAAATGTTTGAGTACTACAGGTAATGCTTTCTCCCAAAATAGTAAAATATCAGTCAGTAACCATTAGACAAAATAGATGTAATTTTGCGGGTGTACAATAATGCAGATTTATGCTATAAACTCTTCTCAGACTCAAGGTTTGTTCTTTTCATTGTAGTGCATACTCTATACTGCCTGCATCTAATTATTCATACCAAAATTCCTTCAAAAAAGTTATCAGTGGGTGACAGAAAGTTCTTGTTTACTCTGAGATGCTCTTTGATGTGTATTGCCTCTTTTTTGGGGCATCATTAGTCAACCTCTGCTCAAGCACTCCAAGACCGCAAAGTCTTTGGTCACTTTGTTCTTGATATTCTTGCATGAGAGTACAGGGAAATGACATACAACTAATACACCATGATGGTGAAGAGTCCAAGTCTGTGCTACCTGTCATTTAAGTGACTGAAAAGTTCAGCTGCATGTAGTTAAACCAAAACCCATTCAGCACAAACAGAAGATTTTTGTGTTTCAAGAGAAAGACAATAATAAAAAAAACCCCACATAAGTAGATCATATTGCTGAATTGATGCAGTGTCAGTGGGATTCTCCAAAACAGCAGTTGTTTGCTAATGCAAATAAAAGTTGCATTTGCATCCTGAAACACTGAAAGCTTCAATAAAGTTTGGAAATTTTGACCATGCTCTGAGAAGCAGAGGTAAAGAATGGAAAGAGAAGATCAAGGTAGGAACTCAGAATGCAGATTTATTGAAGGGAGAAGTTTTCTCTTGAATTCTCATCAGAAGAATGACTTCTCTAGAATCATATATATGTGATATATATGTAGCTATGACATACAGGCATAGTGGCAGTCTTAGCATATGTAATATCAACTTTGAAAAAAGCATCAACTCTGTTTTTTTGTGAATTTTTATTAGTCTCTGAAAAACATAATTTTCTAGGTGAAATCCAACAACGTTTTAATCACTTCTGTAAGTTATGATGGTTTTTCTTACTTCTGGACATGCCAGGTGTGAAACACAGCTTACAGAATAAGCAAATTAGAACTTGTGAACGAACACTCTGTAAATGCTGGATCTCTTCCAAAGATCCAACTTCTTTAATTTCAAGTAATGTTTGAGCACCTCTTCTTACAGAAATGGCTTAGCATCCTTTATAAGCCATCTGTGATGCATGATACAATTTTCCTGTGGGTGGTATGAAATGGAGAGGAAGCTTTGGGATGTTTTCCAAGCTTATTAACATTTTCCCAATGCCTGGTCCACTTGAAAGCTGGAATCACCATCATCTTGTGCAAGTTTTCAAAAAGCCCACAAAATCCTAGTAATTTCTTAGTGTCAGGTAGAAGTGATGTAGGAGAAAAGTTAAATGTGCAGTTAAAAGTTTATCCTATGTTGATTTAGTTTACTTTTAAAGGAATGAAGGACTGATCTGGTTGGAAGATATTTTCATTAATAAGAAGGGCTTTAGTCTTGTCCACTACATAGCAATGATAATGAATAATTATTGCAAGGTAAATCGGTCAACCAGGATAATAGTTGTAGGTATTTCTAAACCTGAAAACTCGGCAAGCAGCAGTTCATCCCTTGGTATTAAAGTTTCGTGAAGCATGAGCTCTGAAGTTTAACACATCAATGTATTTTTGATTTTAATCATGAGACATACCTTGGAAAATATCGTATCTGTATCTGAACCCAGTTCTGATACAGATTATTAAATAATTTTTAGTCTTAATTGTATGATATTAGTATCCATACTAATATTTACCATTAGCCTTTGCTTCTATTTTTCTTTCAGTCATTTGGAAGGAAAGTGAGGAGTCCAAGGATTTTAATTTACAAAATTGGAGCATTTTTCATATACTCTAAACTGACTGACCTTGTTTTATCTGATCTATTTTTTTTCTTTGATGAGAGGACAGGTTGATTTCTCGAGTGAAAGGACAGCTATAATGATGTAAATTACTTAAATAGGAGGAGTTCTGCTCTTTGGTGTCAGCAATTTCGTGAGCAGTCAGCACTTAAATCTTACAGGAAAACAGTGTCATGCTTCTTTGTTGGCAGACATACATTTCCTTTTGTATGTGTTTATTTAGTTGCTAACAGAGAATATCAAGGAACAATCTTACTGCAATTTTATCCAAACCCTGCTCCTCTCTCTGTGCATGATTATACATACTCACTGGTGTTGACATGAAAAAGGAGAGGGGATCAGCTGGTAACAGTCTGTCTTAATACAGGGACAAAAGAAAGGAAAAGATGCTCTGGATGTTGTCTTTCGTTTGCTAAATTAACCAGTCTGACATTAAGGTCCATATGTGGACCTGGCAAACCAATTTCAAATACATTTCTAGTGTTGTCTGCTGTGATTTCATCTGGACTGAGAGCCAAAAAACTTTCAGGAGCTATTTAGTGTGTTGTGTCTTCTATCTGTACAGGCTCCTTTGCTCACATGCTGGATCTCTGTGCTCAGCAGCGTTGTGGCTGCTGCTGGCAGAGCCTTGCAGTTACCCCTGTGCATCTGTGCACAGCTGACTTTGGTCTGAAGCCAGGTATGGGCTGTTGGCTGCAGCTTGCATACCACTAGAATTAACCTTTGTAGCTGTTGTGGTTTTCAGGTGGTAGGATTTTCAGGAACTGCTCTGGTGGCTCTGCTCAGTTATGGTAAAGGGCTTTGTGGTCTGTACTGGTAAAGCAGTTTTTCTTTCCTGCGTTTTGGAGCTCCAAGTGGAGAATTCCAAGTACAATTTCTAGACCTATACTATAAATTGACTTGATAATTCTTCTTATTGATAACTTTGAAAGCAGAATGATGTGGGCATTCAACAGTATCAAGAAACTGTGAAGGCTAAATTAACTTGGAGCTGAGTAGATGAAGATTCTGCGCTTTACATTAACTGAGTACCACCATCTAGATAATGATGCCCAGATAATAACTTAGAGATAAAGTTTAATTTAGATAGTTTACCACCAGTTTTATTAAAGCTTTGTAGTCGAAGTTGCTAAACGTAAATTGATTTTTCTGAGGTTTCTTACTTACTAGCAGTCTGTCAACATAGGAACAGATGCACATCCTTGGTAATTATATGGTTCTGTAATTAAAATAGTAGTGAGGGGTATTTTTTTCATCTGAAACTGAAAACCATATTATTAAAACCCCTTCTAGTTGTTCAGAGAACTGTAAAGCTACAGTTGGTAGAGCAGTGTACCTACTACATGCAGTACTGTAAAGATTAATTTTTCTCCTCCATTATCTGCTAATTCAAGTTAACAGGCTCTTAGTTTATCTATGATGTGTTGTGGAGACCCTGAGGGGCATTCCCTGGGTTAGGGATACACAAGGAGCTTCTCTCAAAAGATTCCCTGTTCTCTTAGACCCCGCTGGCTCCTTCTCTCGTTCCTGTGTCCCTCAGCCACTCCCTCCCTGTTCCCCACTTGCCCTGATCTTTGTCCTGCCCCATGCCACTGTTCAGCCCCTGCCTCTGGGGACACAGAAACCTGGACTGTCCCCATGAGTGCCCTTGGACCCTGAACATCTCACCACACAGCTGAATGGAACACCTGTGGATATCATGGAAAGGCCTTTTTTGCTTCCTTACCCTGGACTTTATTAGCAGCTATTCCAGCTGCTACAATGTGTTATATCTAATGTGATGGAACAATTTCATTATCTGAGCACCTAGCATGGTATCAGCCTAAATATCCTTCAACTGATTTAATTACCAAAGCTCCATGTTGATTATTTTGCAATTAAACTTTCAGATTGTGGGAGGAAAAAAGGAATCCTTTACAAAACAAAAAATTAGGATTAGGTCTGTGGTAGCAGTAATTTACATTGCTGTTTTAGGAAATGTCTTAAACAGTTAATGAATTATTCAGCTCTAGTTGTGTGTAACATTTATAGATTTTAGTTAGCTTTCCCATACTAAATTGTACTATTTCTTGCACATTTATTAGCAGAAAAGGACTCATTAAGAAAAAATATTTATTAATATATTATCTCTTACAAAGAATAGCACTATGTTTTCTGTGATCTCTATATTTCTAAATATTATTCCATATATATATAAAATATATGTATTATTATTACCTCTGAGATGCGGAAAAAAATTTTCTATGGGCTAAGATTATTTAACTATTTTGCTCACTTCTGTGTCCAAAGTTCTCCTCTGGAAGTGTATAATTTTCAGGAATGTGAGGCAGACTTTGGAGTGCTGGTGGACGAGAGGCTGGACATGACCCAGCCACGTGCACCTGCAGCCCAGAAAGCCAAATGTGTCCTGGGCTGCATCCAGAGCAGGGTGGGAAACAGGGAGCAGAGTGGGAAACAGGGAGCAGGATGGGCAGGAAGCAGGGTGGGCAGGAAGCAGGGTGGGCTGGCAGGGAGCAGGGTGGGAAGCAGGGCAAGGGCTTCTGCCTCTCTGCTCTGCCTGGGTGGGATCCCACCTTGAGTGCTGTATCCAGCTCTGGGGTCCCCAGCAGAGGAAGGCCACTGACCCATTGGACTGAGGAGGCCACCAGGTTGATCAGAGGGGTGAAGCAATTCTCCTCTGAAGAAAGGCTGAGAGAGTTGGGGTTGTTCAGCCTGGAAAAGACAAGACTTTGAGGTGACCTTATTGCAGCCTTCCAGCCCCTCAGGGGAGCTTGCATAAGAGATGGAGAGAGACTTTTTACAAGAGCATGTAGTGACAGGACATGGAAAAGAATTCAAAATGAAAGATAGTGATTTGCGGAGGCAAACAAACTCCACAACTTTGTGAAAGTTGTAAAGCTGGTATGTTTATTACAGTGCTGGACATGTGGAGATTACTCTCCTTATAAGACGTGTGTACCTCTGAGAACTCTAGATCATTTTTTATACCCCTCTCAAATACATATGCATGCAATTTCACAATAGGTTCATGCATACTCATTTTTACGAATTTCACGTGACGTTTGCCGCTAATTCTTCTTTATCAGAAAGAATTCCTAGGTCAGGTTGACCTGCTCTCACAGCAGTGTCTCTGTCTCTCTCTCTGTCTCCCCCCCTTATCTCTGTCCTTCAGCTGAAGCAGTTTCTCCGAGCACAGGCTTTTTGTGAGAACAGGCAGTCAGACTAAATAGCTATGTTTTCAAACTACAGACTTAACTCAAAGATGTACATTTCACCTAAATCAAAATGGATTTCTACTCTGGAAGATTTCCACTCTGTCTCAATAGTAGGTTCACATTAGATATTGTGAAAAAAAATCTTTGCTTTGAGACTGCTGAGGCACTGGAAGGGGTTGCAAAGAGAAGCTGTGGACGCTCCATGCATGGAAGTGTTCTGTCCCTGGTTGAATGTGTCTGCCATTGTGGGAATCCACAAAATTAGAGGGTTTTGGGAAAGCTGCAAAAGGCAGGCCTCAGAGACAGCAGAACTGTGATTAGAGCTAAGCAGTAGCCATGAGATAGGTCAGCAGAAAAATTATTTGAACTGCAGAAAGGCAAGGACAAATAGAACAATGGTCTGCGTATTAACGCTTGTCTAGAATAACTCCCTAAGCTACAGAAAAGTTTATCTAGTGAGATAATAGGAAGTTCTAGGCTTAATAATGGAGCTCTGTGCATTGTGTTTTAAAGCTTACAAGCAGGTATTGTATTTGAAATAAGTAAGCATTGTTTTAACCAAAGGTACGTGTGCTTATGGTGATTGGATAGAACTACTGTCAATGTGCTTTTGCTTTGTGTGATTGGTCAAAAAACTCATAAAGTAAGTTGTAACATTAAGTTCTTGGTCTACTGCCTGGGATGTGAGCTGATGGCATCTTCCCATTGTCAGAGCCATGTAATAAGACTGATGCTGGAAAATAAAAGAGCTCAAGGCACGTTCCCAGCAGTCCCATCCTGTTCCTGATTTGTAAATAGCCCCCAGCCAGCAATATCCCTTGATCTAGTGCAATGTGGTCTAGTGGAAAATGTCCCTGTCCATGGCAGGGAGCTTGAAACTAGATGCTGTCTGAGGTCCCTCTCAACCTAGGCCATTCTGTGCTGCTGTGAATATTGGAGCCAGGTGTAGGTGCTTCATCTTGGTTGCTGCTCTTCTATCTGAAACACACCAAGCGCTTCACATTGCTGCACTGAATGATAAATTTCTGAGCCAACAGAAGTTCTTCCCTGGTTTGCTACTTCCCCAGCATATCAGAAAACCCATTTTCTCAAAATAGGCCTTAACTTTCTCAGGGAGATGCTCTGGGCTCTTACTGTAGTCAGTACCATGTATGGACAACAAAGTGTGTATTCCCAAGACAGATTTTTACTCTTGCACATTTTGGGTTACCCAGCAGATCTCTGGGAAGAGATGTTAAGTGGTTGCAGAATTATTCACATACCTTTCTGCTGTGTGAACTGTGCATCAGCTGTCCTAGTACTTTATTTACAGCGCTAAAACAGTAATACTTTATTAGTCTGAGCACTGAGCTTTCTAGGAATTGCATCTATCTGTCCATTCTAAAAAATCCTGGAAAGTTAGGACTTCTTTTTTTTTTGTTTTGCCCATCTTTTGATATTTATGGGAATATTTATTTTTTCACAGATTTCACAGTAATTTCAGAGTAAGGATTAGAACAATTAATTGTGACTAGCAAATTATGCTTCTTTTCTACATAAAGTTTTGAAGTGTCTGAAATATCAAATTCTCATTTGCATTAACTGCTATGTAAATATGAGCAGTAGCTTATTCATGTCTACTCCAAAGAGAAATGATGGGAAAGAAGAAGAGACTAGCAGCTAGCAGCCATCAGGATGGTGATATCATGCAAAAAATCAGTTCTGCTTTGTTGGAGGATGTGGGATAATTTATTTAGTTGATACAGGAAGCCAAAGAGACCAGTTACTTTGGAAGGTAAGAAAGTTAAAAATTATGTTAGAAAACTTTGGATGTTTTACCTTTTTTTGTGAAATGATTCTGGATAACCACAAAGACTCCCTAGAACTGTTCATGCCAAAAAAAGTCAGCACAGTTCTAAGACATTTTAATAGGACCAAGAGAACTGTGTTGTAAAAAAATCCCAAAAAACAAACCCACCAAAAACATAACAAAAGTAAAGAAATGGCAAACAATAATCAGCTATTTCTTCCACTTGCCTTGCTTTTAATTGCCTTTTCAGTATGTATGCTGAGGCCAGCACAAACCCATCATTGTTGCTGAAAATCTTTGGTTAGTTGCTCAGTTTTTATACCTTGTATATATTCACCCCCACCTCTCGTCCCCCTACTGGTCTGGCTAATTCAGGCTTTCACACACTTGTAATGAATTGAGGAAGAAGCATTTGTACCACCAGTTATCTACTCAGCTGTGGCATATTTAATGTCACAGCTCAACTCTAACCTAAAACATAGCACCACCTTCTGTCCCCTTCATGCTGAGACAATCAGCTCTCTTTGCAGTAGCTTGGTCAGTCATAACCTGGGCTGTTCTCTGAGTTTCATGGGTACATTGTTCATTCCCATCTCCTCTGGGCCTTCTCTCATTGTGGGGGTTTATTGGCCAGCCATGCCAAGAGCTGCGTTAACCTGCTGCATTCTTACACCTTATTAACAAAAAGTTCTCAGCTTCTTTGGTTAACTGCAGGGCTTTAATGAATGCAGTCACTGAAGGAGTTGGTGCCATGGTTTACACAGTGTTTCTGTTGATATTCTCTAGTAGAAAAAGTATGAATGACTTCTGCCATTTATGTAGTCATGGAATGGTTTGGGTTGGAAGAGGCCTTAAAGATAATTTAATTCCAGCCTTACCCACCATGCCTGCTAAAGTGTCTGGTAATAGAGAGGAGGTTGAGCTCTGTTGGTAAAATTGGGTTTGGAATTTCCCTAGACATTCTCATTTAAATTAATTGAGCCATGAAAAGCACAACCATTTGCTACTGTAAATTACATTAGTGTCACTGTAGGGTTTAATTTTCTCAAAAGTATTTAAAACCTATTTTCCTTTGTACTTTAAACGTTTAATGTATTTTAATTTTTTGTTATTGCTGTTTTATATTAACTTAGAATTTTCAAGATAACCTAGGTATTATGTAATTCTGATACTATTCCGTCCCTTTGAAAAGATTATTCTTCGATTATAATAGATTTTTTTCCAAGTAGTTCTGGAAAAAAAAACTTAAATACTTCAATGAAATGTGAGGTAAAGTGTAAAGTGAAGTTTATAACACTCTGAAACAGTGTTCAGTTTTCTTCACTTGTGGTAATGTCGCTGGGAAAACATTAAAGGACATACCTTTGTATGTAGTTGTAGTAGATTTCAGGATGCAAAGTTATTTTAAGGGCATCTCAGTGCAGAAGGAAGGAGACCTGTTTCATACAAGCGGCGTCTGCAGATGGAAAGGCTGGCTCTCTTGGAGGTTCATGTGTTTTGGGGAATTTTCTAGTGGTACATAGATACCAAGTACATCAAGTGAGCGATCCCTTTTGAAGACTTCCTCCAATTCTTATTCCCTTGTACACTGTTAAGCGGCCATTTATGATACCAGAATTAATTTGGGATCTGAACTTTTACTTGAATAACTTGGAAATTTTACTGTAAACACTTCATTTTAGGGTAAATTAATTTTATTCTGTTTTATTTAGTGTAAGTCATTTTTATGCCTTTATTTTGGCTTACACAATAGTTTTTAATTGTCTCTGAAGTCTTTGTACTGTTTCATTACTTCTCTGTCTTTTCTCCAGTAAATGTTGAGTTTTTTCTTCAGGGACATGTGGGTAATGTCATCAGCTTCTTAGCAGCAGCCTCTATTCCTTTTGCATACCTGGTACCATGTCTTCTGCATTCAGGGACTTTTGGGAATGACATTACTGGTTTACAGGCAAGTACCTGAACAGGCATCCAAAAAAGGGCTCAGACAATTCCATTCGAGAGAAATACTTGCTTCATTTGGGTCTAATACATAATAAACATTCATCATTCATATAGGTTAAAAACCCTAGAATATGCATTGGACAGCTCAGAATTTCTATTGTCACATTTTTTGGAGAAAAATCAAACTAGGCTAACTGAACCAAGAAGCATCAAAATGCTGAACCATAAATGCAGAAAAATTTACTTAAGTATTTTGATCAGAATAAAAAGCTTAATTCAGGTGAGATTAACATTTAATATTTGTGGCCTTCTTGCTTTGATACCTTTATGTTGTGTTTGGGAATGATACTCCTCAATTCAGTGCCCCCACCAAGATTCTCCCAAAACAAACACCATTGCTCACTCCTCCTTTCCATTCCAGTGGGATGGAGTTGGGAATTGGAGGCAAAATTTACTGGAAACAGCAATGATATAAGAAAAGGAGTATTAAAGCAATATTAGTAGCAAAAGGTCTGAGACAAAGAAGCTGTTTACATGGAAAGACTGTGACAAATCAGGACTGGCTCTTCCCCACTGCACTTTCTCCAGAACAGAAGGCATGTCCCTCTGGGAGGCAAGAGTGGGGCATTTGCTGGGTCCCCAGGACAAAGGAGGAAAGATGAATCTGACTCCATGTCCTTAGAAGGCCAATTTATTATTTTATGATCTTATATAATATTAAAGAATGCTATACAAAAACTTACTAAAAAATAGAGAAAGGATACCTACAGAAGGCTTAACAAGATACTAATTAAAAACTTGTGACCGACTCCTCAGAGTTCTGACACAGCTGGATGGTGATTGGTCATTAAGTTAAAACAACTCACATGAAACAATCAAACAACCACCTGTTGGATAAACAATGTCCAACCACATTCCAAAGCAGCAAAACACAGGAGAGAAAAATGAGATAATATTGTTTTTCCTTTTTGTCTGAGGCTTCTCAGCTTCCCGGGAGAAGAAATCCTGGTGAAGGGATTTTTCAGAAAATACGACAGTGACACAAGAGTCTCTCACTCCTGCCCCTGGCAGTGACATGGTGGTATGAAATAACACCCACTCATCACAGTGCATGGCAGACCAGAACTCCTGGGCTCCAGTGATCCTATGGGATCATCCTCCTTGGTGGCTGGGACTACAAGCCACTCTGCCCAGCTACTGTAAAAAATGAGGCCTGTCCTGGCTGAAACAGGACACTGGGAAATGAGTTTGGAGGTTCTTTTCTTGTAAGGCCTGTTCTCCCTTTAGCTCATTTACCCACTCACCCAGTCCTAGGCTGATTTTATGGTGTTCTATTCCTGATGCCTGCTTTAAGTCCAGAAAAGGTTGCTGTGAATTTAAGGTGGGTCCTGGGGATGGGCAAGAGCTTTGGGGGCCTCAAGGCCTCGCTCCCGGTGTGCTCACTGTGGTGCAGATCGGTGGGTACTTTGTTGCTTAGCTAGCTAGGTTTTTTTGTTAGCTTAAGCAAGAAGTTTCTTTTTTCCCCTTTCCTTGGCCTGTAGAGACTGCAGCAGCAATCCTTCAGCCAGCTTTTGTTTGTTTTTGAACTGTTTGGCTTGCTTTTGCTCCAATATCCGACAATCTCCGAGAGATGGTCGATGGGGAGCTGCAGGGAGCCGTGGCAACCTCTGCCTGGCCCCAGGCCTCAGGAAAAGCTGAACCAACTAGAGAAAGGACCCCAAAATCTACCTGCTGTGGATTCAAAAATCCCCAAATCCAAAATCACCAAAATTCATCTGCTGTGAGGAGGAGACAGGTTCAACAAGTTCCCATCTGTTTTCCCTGAGCTGCTGCGTGAAATTTTTTCCTTCTCTGAGACAAAAGCAGGGTGCCATCCCACCATACAGCCAGACAGTTTGTTTCTTCCCCTGACATTCTGGGGTTTGTTGTTCTGCTGTGGGTGGGTGTGTCGGGAGTGGGAGGTGAGGTGCTGATGGTTCAATATCTAGCATGTATTCAGTTTTTTTTCCCGTGCCATGCCAGCACTTTGTCAATGAACAGTTGGGTTTTTCCACTTTTCATCCACTGCTGTTTGTTTTCTCCTGGATAGAAAAGGGATTGCTGAGACTTTTTCTTTGGAGGAAACATTTGTTCCAGAGCGTTTTCTCCTAACCTGCCTCTAAACCAAGACACCTAGAAAGATTAATTCTGGGATAGCTGAGAGTAGCAGAGTGAATGAAATATCTCATTTGATTTGTTGATTCTGGTATTACACTTTAGCTGTTGTTTTCTGGAGGAGTTTGCAGTTATTGTTTAGTTTAAACTAAATTGGAGAAAAATGTCCATCGTGTACAGCAAATCCGCTGCAGTACATTGCTCCTGGTTGGCTTTGCTTGAGTTAATTTATTAAAAAGAATTAAAAAAAGAGAGAAAGCAAAATCAATTCCATAGGTCATAGGTAAGGTTGATAGTGCATACATTGGAAGAAAGGCAATGCTGCTATGCTTGGACAAATATTACTTTTTTAATGTTTCTAATCTGAGATAAAACAGTAAATGTGAGCTTCTCAGATAAGAAGTTCAAGGTAAAGATCATATTCAGTAATAAACTTCTTATCACCTCTCTTTTTTCTGCTGTGCATTGGAAGGAGTAACAATAAACAAGTTCTATAGGAAAAGATGCAGTACTCCAGGAAAGAGACTTAGCAGTGCCATGAGGTGAGAATACCATGGAGACAGAACGTCTGTATTCTAAGTTACTTAGAAAACTGGAATCTTCTGAATTGTAGTCCCTTCATTAAAATGAAGGAAGAATTCAAGACAAAGTGACCATTTGGAAGAGGGAAAGTCTTCTTTGTGTCTGTGACTAATAGGGTTTTTATATAGCAATATTAGGTTACAGCTCTTGGGTTTTATGTCAACATAAAGTAAGTATAAGTCCAAGCTGACTAAAAAGCATGGAAAATCTCCTTGTACAAGTGTATAACTGCTTGCACAAAGTAGAGAATGGTATAGGTTGTTTTCCTGCTTATTTATTTCTTAGTGATTTATTGAGACCTTTCTAGTAATCTTTTCTGTTCCCAGTATAGTATCACAGTTCTGCCGGAGAAAGATCTGTCTGCAGAAGACACATAAGCAGTTTTGGACGCATTCCCAAGGTACTTTTCCTGAGGCTCTTCAGAAGATAAAATGCATAGCCCTCTGCAATTCCTATCACTTAGCTTTGAGAAGTATGAGGCAGTACATCTCTGTTAAAGTTCACATTTAGGCCATATCCCTTCAGAGATGGGAGAAAATTATTACAAACCAAAATACTTTTCCTGAAGCATGTAAACAAACTTAAAATATCTATTAATTTTCAGTGATGTGTGAAAACAAATTTTTATTAGTGTTTTTTACAGTGGGCTTTTCTTTTTATCCTCTTCTGGGGAAAAGTTTCACAGCAGCAAGCTCAGGGATGCAGGTTGTTCACTGGTAGTAGAAATAAAAACACAGCACTATGGAATAGTTTCTAGTCTTTCAACTTGAATCAGGAAATTTGTTTTCTTGATTTATCCTAGCTTTCTCTCTTGTGTATTTTCTGGAATGACTAAACCTTGAAGACAGTTATTTTTGAGCTGAACTCTGTTTTGTTGTTATACAACCATCCCTTATGAGTTCCATAATATTTAATGACTGAAATTTGTTAAAGGGACTTAAAAGTCTTTTCCCCTCTGGTTGATCTGTTATGGGTTCTCATCTCTACTGCAAATTCCTGGAAGTGCTGATCAACAAGACAAATGGTGGCAAAGGAAATATTTGTTTCATGAGGCATTACGCTCAAGTTTCTGCACTGATGAGACGTGTGTGCTTGCATAGGAAAATAGTTCTCAATCCCTCTCAAATTTTTCCTCTAAAATGGAGCACAATATCTGTGATTTTACTCTCCTCCAGAACTCTTTGGCTCGCTGTACTGCACAGATTTTACTGTATCTGTATTAACTCCCTGACTGTCTTTTAAATGGCAGTTCTGGTTAAAGATGAGGTTCAATTTTCATAGCTCCTCAAAAGTAAAGATGCCTTTTTTTTGGTGAAGATGATTTTATTCATAGACTCGCTGTCCTTTATAATTTTTCTTTTAACTATAGAGTGGTCAAATGTAGAAGACTATTTAACTTCTACTTGTTACTGTGTCACACATTTGCTACTTTACCCTTCTGACCTACATTTTTTGATACTGCATCACCTAATTGTTGGTGCATTTTGTTTTGCATGAATTAATTGCAAATTATGCTGCTCATGCATGTGCATGATTAAATAACAGAATACTGCCAGTTATGTAATTTTCTGGTACTAGAAAGAATGGCATTTCCTGTATATTGTTGTTGTTTGTTATGGAACAACAACTGGGGTATAGAAGATCTTTATCTGAGAGATAAAGAATGGCAAAAATCTCTTAATCTCTTCTGTTTTGTCAGGTGATAACTTGACAATGATTTTATATTTTCCTACATGTGCATAATAATTTCAACAGGAGCTTAATAAATATTCTGAAGAAGTTCTCAGACTACAATTAAAAAGTTAAATGCCCAATTAAAAATAGAGCAATGTGGGAAGCTCTTTTTTTTGTGGGTTCTTTCTTTAATTCATTGGGGGTTTGGTTTGGTTTGGGGAGAGAGGGTTGCATATCTTAAGTGTAATAATATTTGGAATATTAGACAAAATATTTGCAATATTAGACAAAAAAAGACAGGACAGCATTATGTTTCAATTTTATCTGTTTGGTATATCCACAGCTATTTTGACTTTAGTTGTTCATAAAATGTATTGAAGTGTTTGAACTCCACTGTACTCCTTTCTATTGCATAAGCTCCTAGAAGATGCTATTTTATTTCCTTTTAGAAATAGTATGAAAATATGCAGTCATCATCATTCTCTGAAGTGCGTTTATTATTATTATCTTTTATAAATATTTATATTTAATACAATAGCTACAAATGTTTATAAATAATGCTTTATAAATGGAGCGGTAGCAATGGTTTAAGTTCATGTTAGCAGTCCTTGTAACTGTGGAAACTACAGGGATTTGAGAAGCTCTGAAGATCACAGCATTTAGGAGTATTCATTGTAAGGATATTTGGAAATGTTTGTTTAAAACCAAGAAAAAAGCCTAAACTGAAAATTGAAAGGAAATCTATTAAACTTCCATTGTAAAGTTGTTTCCTACTGTTTATCTCTTGCATGTTTAATACTGCAGAGGACCTAGTTATGAAAGCAATGTCATTAAGTCATTGAGAGCCATCCATCATTAAAAAAAAACCAAAAAAGAATCTTCCTGAGGAATTATCTGCATCATATTTTTAGAGTCTGTTTTTCAGAGTGAGAGGGACAAGACTAAGAAACTAGAAACAAGCTTCCTAGCATTAGGACCTGTATGTGGGAATGTGTGTGTTTAGGTATTTACAAGCTCTAACATAATCAGATTATTTTGGAGTGAAATTCTCGATGCCTCACTTTGCTTCTAAATATTAAGATTTTTTTCTTTTAATATTAAGATGTATCCTTTCCTAATTTGTAATAGGATGTCAAGATGTTCTGATTGACTTTGGTTGTTTCCTAGGTAAATGACACCAACCAGTTTAAAGATAGCCTTGGCTCAGAGCTTGATGGTGTGCTACAGCTCAGTAATGTTCTTGATGAGCATTCTAGGAAAGGATCACAGTTTATATTTAACTCCGGATATAATTAGCATATCTCTGCGTCTCTAGGAGGAGGGAGTAGTAGCAGCATCATGTTATCTTGTTGGTTTTGTGGTGCAAGTCTTGGTCTGTTAAAGGTTGTCACTGGGCAAAATGTCAAAAAAAATACTGGAATAATGTAAAAATGCCCCTGTATCTCCTGTCTTTTGTGACTTCTGGGAAGCGTTAGGTCTGACAGTCATTTTGAAACATCCATGAGGATGTGGACTATTGTCCCTCGGAAAAAAATATTTAGAGATATCTGTGTGCAATCTTGCCTTTCAAAATCACCACCACCACCTTTTGGGTGCTCTCAGTTTAGTTGCTGGGTTTGGTTCAGACCCTTTATTTTCCTTTCTTCCATCTCTGTATGTCTTTTGGACAAATGGTTTTTTAACTTGAGTTCATACTTTTAAAGGACTGAAAAAGGGGAGAGAAACTTGAAGAAATTAAAATCAGTAATTCTAGCTATTTGTATCTCCACTTTGTTTGTCCACATACATGTTAATTTGACACTGCTATGAGATTAATAATATAAAGTGCTGCTTATCAAATTTTGAAAATGCTATTTCTCCATTCAGAGCCACACAGACCTGGGTATTTTAGCAGATTCTTTAGCAGAACTGATGACATTTGCTTTCAGTTAACCTTAACTGATAGTTCTGCAAATCATCCCATTCAAAAAAAATGGTGCAAGTTTTAAATTTAAAAGCAAGTCTTACAAGAAGTCAGGAATTAGGAAAGGAAATGGAAGTTTTAGTACAGTGTTAAGTACGATGGCTAAATTTAATTTTTTTTTTTTTTACCTATAATAAATCTGTTGGGTTTTGCATGTGGTTTCTAAAACCTTTCTTCAAAATAATTTTTATCCACTTTTTTTTGTTGTAATTTCCATATAGTTGCTGATCTGTATTCTTGCTAGTGAGTAAAAACTGATTCTTGCCAAAGGGCCTAAACAGTACCAAATCTCATTTTGGTCAGTGTTAATAAACATGGGTTGCATATTTTCCTGGCTTTCTTTTGGAATGAAAGTGAAATATGTAGAATAAACATATTGTAACTACTGTGAATGAATGAGTCAAAGACGATCTTGCAAGCATATACTCATGGAATAAATGAGGCAAGGGTGTGCTTGTGAAAATCAAGAAGAGTCCTAATTTTGTTATAAATCTAGAAGGATGTTGTTTTTTAGGCACTTGCAGGTATATTTTACTGGTGGGCTTGGCAGTGCTGAATTAATGGATGAACTCAATGATCATAAAGGTCTTTTACAACCTAAATGACTCTATGATTCTATATTGAGTTCAAAACCATATATTCTAGGCTTAGTCATTACTTGATTAATTGCAGCTAATGTGTTTCCTTGCCTGCTCAGTGATGTGAAGGAATTGAGCAAACTGCACCTACTGCTTCTCATTGCCTTAACTTGTGGAGCATGACTTTAGTTTGCAGCCACTGTCTGTAAATGCAAAATGCACATTGTCTTGGATATTATAAAACATATTTAGTCTGCTTCAGAGAGCCTTTATGTCTGCATTTATTGAAATAAAATTGCAAATCAATTTTCGGTGAGTATTTGTTACACTTTTCACAACTTCTGTGAGCATATTGAGTAGGGTTTTAGAAATTTTCTGAGGCAGTGCCCTGCGCAGGAGGAGCACATAATCTCTTGTGTGTTGCTTCTTCTGATTCCATTTATGGATGTAAACACTCCATCACATGCCAACACTGCAGCCTATTAGAGAAGCATGTGGTCTCTCTGTTCACACATATTTAAGAAAGAGGGACGGGAAAACACTGCTGAAGATGTGGAGGACATGGCCTTGGAAGTTGACTGATGAAGAAGAGTTGCTGGAAATGTGGCTGGAAATTATTGTATTTGCTGGGTCCCTAGTGGCAGGAAGGAACGATGAATCTGACTCCATGTTCTCAGAAGGCTAATTTATTATTTTATGATACTATATTATATTAAAGAATGCTATACTAAAGAATAAAGAAAGGATATTTACAGAAGGCTAAAAAGATAATAATGAAAACTTGTGACTCTTTCCAGAGTCCCGACACAGCTTGGCCCCAGTTGGTCAATGAGTCAAAACAATTCACAGCAGAATCCAATGAAACAATCAGCTGTGGATAAACAATCCCCAAACACATTCCACATGAGCAAAACACAGGAGAAGCAAATGTGATAATATTGTTTTCCTTTTTCTCTGAGGCTTCTCAGCTTCCTAGGAGAAAAATCCTGGGCGAAGGGATTTTTCCAGAAAATGTGAATGCCACAGGAAATGTGCTCTTGGAAGGTGTGCAGTGCCCAAATGGGCATTTCTGGAGGAGGTACAGCTGTGTGTCACCAGCACTAGGTCAGGGACACACCTGAGGAGTGGCAGCCTGTGGGTCCCACGTGTCAGAGTGGGACCACCCCAAGTGACTTCAGTCCATGGAGAACTCATATTGGAGTAGAGAAAAAAGCACCAACAGAGCATGAGTTGCAGGGGAAAGTTGCTTGGCACTGCCCCAATCTCCTGTGACTCCTGGAATGGCTCAAGAACGACCTGCCATGCACGTATCACAAGTTGAGATGGGGTGTAGGAGAAGGAAGAGATTTGGATGATGTAAGGAAGAGAAGGAAGGGTATTTATAGGAGTTGTTTGATTTTTTTTTTCTTTTATGCTCTCTTCTTTTCCAAATACCCGGATCAGCAATCAGAAGTGGGGGTTAAATAGCAGTAAGTTAAACTAAGAAAAAATTTCCCAAACTAAGACAGCTTTGCCAGTGGCAGCGCTTGGCAAAAGAAAAATCAATGCTTTGATTCAATTACTGCAGAAGCAGAGTTCTCAGATTCTCTGCTGAATGAACATGCAGATATTCCTTACTTAAAGTTATATCTCAGCAAGAAAATTATTGATACTATGGTACCTTTGAGAGCTGTAGAAATTAAAAGACAACTTCAAGGTCAAATCTTCATTTCAATTTCTGATGTAATGTATTTATTTAACCTGAAGAAAACTCTTGAGATGTAAAGCATTTGAATGCTAATGTGATTTTTTAAGAGCTGGTATATTTATACTTGTAAAAAAATACTCAGTATAAAGGGCAGTTGTCAAAAAACTATTATATAATTAAACTAGATTTACAATTCTGATTTCATATCTAAGATCTTAGTACAATTAAACAATAAATGGCAAGTGCCCTTTCACGACGACACACAAATTTATAAAGTGATGCTCAAAAGTGCAGAAAAATTGCATGCGATTCCATTTTTCTGTTCAATAGTTGTAATATTTTCATGTATATGCATTTGTTCTTGTATAAGTGTCCTTTCAGTAATGGTGGATCAACAATATTAATGGAATTTGTCTTTCCTTTCAGGATTGCAAACAGAAAAGCTGGAAGAATTATTTGTAGCTAGTACAAATAATTCAGAAAAGTCATCCAGATCTCTCAAAATAATTATTTTTGTAATTAAAACTATACTGGCTGTATTTGGTGGAGATGCTTGTTTGGTGTTCATTGAATGTCTAAGACAAATACTAACACAGATTTCACTTAAAGAGGTAACATCAGTTGAAGATAAGGTCCAGTGCTTGTTTCTACTCTTCCTAAAATTTCCTAAACAAGGCAATGATTTAGGAATTCTGATTTCAAGGAAGGAGTGAGTCATCAGGCTTGTGAGAGTATTTTCTTGTGCATGAGATGGTTCATATGTGTCTGGAAAAGACAAATAGGTGCATAGAAGTGGCTGGTTAATGTAAGTAAATGCTGAATGGCTCTTTATCTGAAACTGTCAATATGGGAGTTTATATATATGTATGTACTTCTGTTGTAAATAAATATATTTAAACTGTAAATGTATGTAAAGGAATAACTGAATTATAGAAAACCCCATAATAGTGCCTGAGCCTTTCTGAGAGGAGACAGGGAACTAATTTTTGTTATGTGCAGTCACACAGCTAAAATACTTCTACTTCAATTTGGTTCTGTTTTAAAGACTATGAAACACTTTCTCAAATATTGCAGTGTTTTTTCTCCTTTTCTAAATAAGAAATTAATATTTAAAAGCCAAGTCTTTTATTCCTGTCAGCAGAATATGAATTGAGAACACTCAAGGCAGGTACCAGGAGTCATAATGGGCACCTTCATAAAAACTAATTTAGTGAAAATAGAAAAAAACAACTTTGAGGGATTCCATGACGTACTTAAAAATCAATGCATAAATAAGAAAAATATTTAGCAGGTTGATGGGAAGTGTGTGATAGCAGTGTCAACACTTCCAAAATACATAAAAATCCTTTGACATAAATGTATTATTTTGTATACATAAATTGTTGACATAAATGTACTTATTGGTGTGGTTGTATTTGAATGTGTATGTATACACATACATGTACAAAGTAATTGTGTTCCCCAGTGGGAAAAAATGTTAGAAAGTATAGTAAAAACTAGTACTGATGAAAAGTCTATGTGAAATATTATGAAATTATTTATCATCATATGTATTCTCTCTCTGAATGCTGCAGAATACCAGCATTCCCAGAATGCAGAACTCCCAGAAGATGATCATGTTGAATGTAAAATGTCCGCATATTCTAAGAAAGGAAAATGAATGAAGGACAAAGGGCTTGAAACAAGATTCTTCTGTGCAAATTCAGAATGTGCAGAAGTAGAATATCCTGTTGATTTGATTAACAGAAATCTTGAAGTGTTTTATGCCTATTCAAATGTTATATTCATGGGTGAGAATCAACATCGGTCAATTTAAGTACTTCTGAAGATGTTCTAATTATTAAATTTGAGAACATCTCTACTTTGGTGTGTTCTTGAATCATCTAAAGATACTTGAATTTTCAGTGGCCAAGCGCTGCATGAAAATCAGTTTGCTTTTTTTTTTCCTAAGCAAGATTCTCTAATAACCTATAAAATAAGTTTATGTCAAACTTACAGCTTTTTCAGTAAAGGAATTGCTTCTGAACTTATGCTCAACCCATGACCTCCTCTCTGTTGCAGAAATCTGGAAGGATGGTTGTATAGGAAAAAGCTTTTGTTCATGTACATCTTACAGTGAATTACACATCTCAACAAAGGAAATGGAAGGAGAGGATACAGTGATTTACTGATGATGAAATATTACTGGGATATCTCTGGTTCTTAATGTAAACGGTCGGGAAGGGTGTTACAAGATGAGTAATATATATTATATATAACTTTTTTTTTTTAAGCAACTTCAGCTGTTAGAGCAAATATCTACCAGTTTACATAGCTTTAGAGTTACCTGTGTTGATTTGGTCAGCTTGATTATTATACTTAGAAAATGTATTTAGATGCCAGTCTTGTACATGGTCTAGTTCTGATTATCTCAGGCATAAGTTTAATTCTGGGGTACTGTAAGGATCCAATTAGCATAATCTTATTATTATGTTAAATTATTAGTGTGTTTTGGGGAGAATTTATGAGCAAAATCATTTTCAGTAGGTGAAAGGGAAAAATATGATAATGGGAGGGGTAAATTAATAGGATTTTAGTTAGAATTCTTAAAGTTTATAGATGTCTGTTCTGTATAATTTCTGAACCTATTGAATTTAGAAACTAGCAAAAAATCTATTGATTTGTTCTAATGGTTCTTGTGCAGTTCCTGAGGTTTGGCACACAGGGCAAAAGGTGGTGTTGAATGTCAAAATCAATATACTTCATGTGATGCTCCTCAAGGTTTATCTTATCGTCAATAAACAGGTCTACTCATTAATGATAGGAAATGGTAGGCATTCTTTCAAAGAAATGGATGAAATCTTGTATTTTTTATGGCAACTACTTAACGTGGTATTGGCAAAGCTCTGAAAAGATTGATGGGTTAGGTTTCTTCATCTAATTCAAGTAAATTTCTTGAGCTAAGTAATTAAACCTCTTTGTACTTTATGTTGTGGGTTTTGGTGCTGGTTTCTTTTCCTTCAGTCTATTTTTTTTTTAATTTTAGATTTTCCTTTCTTTCTTCTGCATGTGAATTCCTGCCATATGAATTTTAGTGTCTTATTACTGGTTGTAGGGTATTCAAGGAAAGCCTGAGAGCAGGCAGCAGAATGAACAGTTTCCTGGAAAGGAGAGGGGACTCTTGAGATATTTAAATAAATGAGAATTTCCTCTGTCTCTTGCTCAAATACAAGGATGAACCGTACTAGAAATAGTGGCATATTTGTACCCCTCCTAAAAAATATCATGTAGCTGGAGACTTCAAAATATATTGGAATATTTTGGCGTGGCTGTGAAACACCTTTCCTGTTAACTTTGTGTTGAACTCATTATTCTGCAGTGACAGGAGCTGAGGGTGACTCTTGGGGACCATCCTGTGCAAGGCCAGGAGCAGGACTCACTGATCCTTATGGATCCCTTGAAACTCAGATGATTCTATGACTCTGCATTCTTTTAGTTTGCCTTTTTTAATTTGGTAACCTGATAGATGCTGATCCTCTTTTCTCTTTCAAGTTAATAAGTACTATGTGTATTCAGCACAGAACAGAAAATAAAGATTAGATTGGTAGATCAATAATACTTTAAATAAATGCTTCTAGGTCAATGTTGGGATGAAACTGGTTTTTGTTACAGGTTAGAACAGAGTAATTGACAAATCTGCTCTCTCCTAAGTTCAGAGTTTAGGTACACCTTCTAAATCTATATGTCAGAAACATTTGTGTTTTCCTTCATCAATGTAAGGGCAAAATATGACTATCATCTTAGTGGTGCTTCTGCTTTCCTATCATGGATTTTGCTTCTTTTTTAAACTTTAAACTGTTTATAAAAAATATTTTTAGGGAATGAAATACCACAGCCTATATTTTATCCTGTTGTCAATTCATGGTTTTCTAACTTAAAAAAAAGAGAGAGAATTTGATTTACATTTCCTACATTTTCCACACCATAATTGCTTGAACTTAAAACAGGCTTATAGATTCATAATTTGCATAGTATCATATTTGCCTCCTTCATTGTGTTTGAGAGTTCTCTGAAGGTGTCCTTTACTGCCATGGAAATCATAATGTAGTCTGTTTTCAAGCTAACAGCCGTATATAACATAAAATTCAGTTCCTTGAGGTGTAAATTGCTCATACAATTCAGATTGGATGTCAGTTCATAGTTGTCCAGTGTGCCTGGAATGCTAATTATAACAGTAATAAAAATAGTCTGTTTGTACCTCTGGAACCTACAGGCTGAGAAGAGGTGGGTTTACGTACAAAGTGTTTGACAACCAGGATCTGAATCATTAATTAACAGATTAAAAAAATTAGCCTTTGCACCTTTTAGCATAAAATTAATAATAAATTCTTAGCTCCTGAATACAGTGCATTTTTATTTTCTGTTCAGTTGCTGAAACCCAGAGGACAGTTAATTTTTTAATGTATTCCTTGATAGTGTGATGTGCTTACTTGGGTGGGCTGTAGGCAGCGCATATGAATTTTGTGAACTGAGAGCCACAAAAAGAAACTGCAGAAAACCTGCTTAACATAACACTAGATCATCTGTTACTCTTTAAAATTATCTTTTTAACTGGCAGCAGTTTTGCGCTTGGGATGGTAAAAATAAAATGGACAATACTTGCTAAAAGAGAGCCAGACATGGGGGTTTTAAAATTTTTTTTTATTTTTTAAATAAGAGTTCATTTTCCTGTTTCTTCCATGATGTCCTTACAATTCTGCTCCACTGGTAGATAAAAGAGTAGTTGCAAAAAAGGCCTCGAGGCTGTGGAGTTCTGCTCTCTGTACCTGTCATCCTCACAAATACTTTAAATATGATGCCATTCCAACCGTTTTCCGGTTTTCAACTTTCAGAGAAAGCATTTGGAAAAATAGGCTAAGGAACACTGTGGGTGGACTTAATTGGCACAAGCTGCTTCTGGATTTGGATTGCAATGGAAATCCTGCGAGTTAAATTTTATAGGAAAAAATATTGTAATCTTAACAAGAGGTTATAGCACCAGGAATAGGTTCTGTCTTGCATTTAATACCTTCATATTACAGAGCAAAGAAAGCTTCCTCCTTGAGTTTGTCATTAGAAAAAAAATAACGTCTATGAAAGATGTTCTAAGATTCATCTTTGAAGGCATCAGATCCAGAAGTTTCTCCTTTTCCACTCAAATTTGTCTGTTAATGTAAATATTTTTTATACTGTTCTAATTAAAAATCTACACTACACAAACAGCTTTGCGAAAGACTTTTTAAAATGCAGATTGTAAATGGGACTTGCAGGGCCGAGCTTAAATACATAGATGAGAATAGTGCATTTATCAGGAAGAGTTCCAGTTCATTAGACAACTAGATTGTTCTTTACTGGAAGCAATTAAAAATGTAGCTCCACACCTCCCTCTGCTAAAAAAAGATAAATAAAGCAAACAACTGTACCAGCAATGTGTTTCCTTTTCTTGTCTTTTTTCCCTCTGAATCACATGTGCTGAAGAGTCTTAACTTCACGAAGTGTTTCAGACTGTGCAGTAGAAAATGAACCATGAATGATGTTTTGAACACCCAGGGTTCACTGATGATGATTGCTTTAGTTTTGGCTACATTAAAAGCAGGAGCATTACAATACTTAAATTAAACCATATGAAACTAATACTGGACTTTAAAAAACAGATTCCAGTGTGACTGATAATGGATGATAATTGAATATATCTTTGAAAAATAGGAGTAGGGAACTATTCAAAGATCTCCCAAGGAAGTATAAGCTTTCTGAATACAGCACTATAGCAAAGGCTGTATGCACATAAAGTTTATATAGAAATTAATTAACCACTTACAGCTGTCTTGTTGAAAATAAAACTCTTCCCCCACACTCCTCCTCTAATCTTTGAATGTCTGATACTAGGCAAAGGCACTTTTAGAGTGTTTAGCTGTGAAAATTTGGTAATGTTGAATTGCTTTTGTCCAGTTTTTATTTTAAAATGCTACTGTATTGCTGATAGCAGAGTGCTTTGGACACTGCCAGTCCCTCCTTTTCCAAGAAATCTATATTCTGTATAACTGATGTTGGAGAAGCTATTTAAGAAACCACACTTGAGATACTCACTAGGTATCTTTTACAGAAAGTGAAGGTTGTTATTTTATGGACAGTTCTGAGCTATATCAAAATACAGATTGCACATTTTATGGCAGAGATGAACTGCAAACACTGACTTCTGTAGCTGTTAAATGATGAAAAAGAGGAAATTGTTTTCTAATTTGTAGATCTGAATTCAGGACCGTGCCTTTTGACCTCATGAGTGCATTCAAAATGTGGGACTAAAACAATAATTGTTAAAAAGATTTGAAGAGATGGACAAGAAAAAATTATTGAATTGAATTTTCTTTTAAATTAGTTATCAATATTTGATTGCTTTCCAAAGGTTCGTCATACTAATGAGTGATGAATAATTAGAAATCTTTGCAAATTACCCTGTAAAAACAGTATGTATCAAAAGGCTGCAGTTGAGTAAGAAGTCTTGCTTCAGACTTGCAAACACACAGAGACACCATGCTGCAGACACAAAATAATTGACTGGTCCTAATCCACCTGTCCATTCTCTTCCTTAATCTTCTATAGCTAAGCAGTAAAAGTGAACTAATTTGAGAAGAATTTGAAAAGTGACTTATCTTCAACAAAAACCTTGGTGTCAAATGTGTTGCTTTCAGTGGAACTGTGCCATCTTATGTAATGAGTAGCCTTTCCTTGGGGCTGAAATAAAAAACTAACAGAAGATGCCAAAGAACATTCCCCTAGGAACATGCCTGTGAAGGCTTGTGAGGAAGAATTAGTATCACACTACACTTTTTAACAAGGCCCTGCATACCAACACTTGGTTTTAATTATTTTAACTAATGTATTTTTCTCCCTTCCTCAGACATACTGTACCAGGATCTACTGCCAGCTGGCTGTTGATTTCATAAACCTTTCTTCCAGTCATACTCACCTAAAAAGAGCAAAATGATTGAGCCCAGTTTTTTATCTACTGATGAGTGACATTTGTTTTTCTTACCCTAAAGGTATATTGCAGTCCTGGTTTTACTACATGCAATGAAACAAAGCAAAACAATCTTGGGAGCCTCAAAGGAAACTCCTCCTCCTTTCTAGGGTTAGGGGTTTTACAAATAATAAAAGCTGCATTAAGCATCTCCTATTTTTAAGCACTCACTTTTTAAGATAGATTAAAAGTACGAAGGTAGAATGGTAATTAGTTCTGATTCATTAACTGTGACATCCTCACCCTCTCCAATGTTATGGAATCTTTGAAGTGTCCTCTTTGTTGTACTGGGTGTGGATTTGTACTACGCTTTAACTTTAGACTTTATTTGAAGTTTAATGTATGAAATAGAAGCTGATCAGTTACTTCAAAAGGTGTGATGAGATACCCATTGATCCCATCTATTTAAAGCTCTTTTACTTTTTTACCAAATAGGCTAATACATTGCAAATGGTTCTTTCTTTTTCAAGGAATCATTCACATGAGGGATGAGGTAGTTTTACTCCTTCCATGATGAATTATTTAATTTAATTCTCTGTGAAATGTGAGCCACATTAGCAAGAACTCCAGTGTTACCTGTAAGTGCTTTAAAACTCTGTTGTTTACATTGTTATCAGAGATAAGAACTAAAGTAGCTGCAAATATTATCACGCATCTCCTACATACTAATAACTGGGCTAATGAATATGAGCGTTATAGCTCTTCCTCCTGTCTTACAGATTTGTTGAGACATTTTACTGTCAGCAATAGCTATCTAATGAATCAGATAAAATTAAAATAATTTTGAAATTGCTCATACCTCATCAATTCATGTTGTAATCTCTCTTCTCTCATACTTTTCCAGCTCAAAGTAAAAATCTCTGTGCCTTCAGAAGATGATTTATTGAGTGCAGCAGGTAGTTTTTTGGAAAACAACTAGTGATGCAACACGACACAGTATTGCATTACTGCCTGCTTTGTGCGCTCATAATAGTGAGAATGGCTTAGCAGCAAGACTAGTTCAGCTATAAATAGTTAGAACTTAATAGTTGACCCTTTAATAAAAGACATTTCATCCATTATCCTAAAGCTAAGTGTTAATTTAACAGGCTGTGTAAGGAAAACAAGGGAAATGCTGTCATATTTTGCATTCAGAACATCAAATGTGCAGTTGCTATAGGAAGGCACATTTTTTGTGGCTGTTTTGTGTCTAGAAGGGCTGTGAGGAAAAAAGCTAATACTAAAACTGTTACTGTTTTTACCTCTTACGTTCAGAAAATTCATCACAATAGAAGGATAAACATAAGAATACTGAATTTTTATTTATAAAGACAAAAGATAGTAAGTTAAGCAGCAATCACAGAGTTGTGAAAATACTATGTAATTTTTGGTGACTTTGCCACTAGTTTTGTAATGTAAACAGTGAGTTACACTACAAAACATTTGGATCTATTTCACTCAAGTCGATTTCAAAAAGTTCTGTCCTTTCATGTCTGCCAGGTGTGTACATGAAATTCAGTTTATTTATTTTTCTTACTGGACAGTGTGTTACTGAAAAAATGTACTGTTTTTATATAGCATTATTTCTGTAAAATTCCATTAAAATATTTAGAACTTATTACCCTTAATATGCTGAACTATCTGGGATTTTACTGATGAGAATGGAATATCTTGATTAAGAAGAGTTTCATGATTGCCACAAAATGGTTATTAGGATGGTGTGGTGCTCAACAAACTTCGACTTTAAAATCTGACTTTTGTTATTAGCAACCAGTTTTAACACTAAGTGAACATAAATTATTGATGCATAAGTATTCATCCAAACAGAAAGACAGATTGCTGTACAGCTCCTCATGTACCTTCCACTGAGGTCAATGTCAACCACACTGTTGACATAATTGGTAAGTTTGCCTCTTTGCTGTAGATAATGTGCTGCAACTCCATTTCCTATTTTCACATTTGCAGTCTTTGAAACCCTGGCATGTGGTTAGGGGTGTACTGTATGGAAATAAAGATAATCTCTGCCCAAAGAACAGTCCTGCAGCTCTGAGGGGTGTTCCACCCCTCTTTGCTGCTGTTGTGCTTCAGTTATTTGATCTTAATATGAGTAATTGAACTGCATTTTATAAATAGACAGATAAGCATGATGATTGCTTCCTGAAAATATTGATCAAGTCTTGCAGCAAGAATAGGGAAGATACAGGTGAAAGACATGTTGGGCTGTGAGCAAGCCTGTAAGAACTGGACTCTTTGTTTTGATCCTAGTAATGCTGTACAGTTCATGTCTCCCAACTCTGGCATTTCTGCACAATCATAAGGGAACTTGTGCTGGGTTCTGCTTGCAGCATAAATAGATGTGTGAAGCAGGAGTTTGAATTATGACTGACCAAAGGTTGTTATCACAAATACCAATTTTGATTTCTGAGATACATAGTAATGCACAATTTTGTATGGGCATTTTTTTTCTAAATTCACCCAATCAGGAATGTATAAATATATCATCAAGGATCTACATCACCTCTGCTTTTCTGAAATTTTTGAAAAATTACAAGGTTCTTCCCATGATAATGAGTAGTGCATATAACTAGAAAAGCATGGGTTTGTAAACTTTCAAATGCTTTCATTCTGGTCCCCAGGAAAAAGAAATGTAAAAGGACATACCTTGTATTTTGTCTCATTGACGTTTTAGAAATATTTATGCTTGTACATGCAAAGGCTCTTTTTCCCTGATGTTCAATTCCTTTCTTGGTTTCATGTAAGAAAGTGTACCAGGTGGAAGGAAAAATTGGTCTGAAAATGCAGCTGTTACTTTCTGATGGTTTTTTCAGAATAATAAACCACTCAGAGTAGGAGAGAGCAAATAATGATAGAATCATCAGAAAGCTGATAATCCATATTTTGTAATCAGCACAAATAATAAAGTGCATCTGTTTAATACAACTTCCACCTTGTAAGCAACTAAGCCTTTCTGTTTCTAATAATACCATAATTTTCCATAATTAAAATCCTTCACGTTTTAGTTATTGTGTTGATTTAGCACAGCCTGGTTCTTGGTAGCAGGGGGGGCACAGAGGCGGCTCCTGTGAGAAGCTGCTGAAGCTTCCACCATGTCCAGCAGAGCCAATGGCTGATGGCTCTGAAGATGGACAGGCTGCTTGCCCAATTAGAGAGGTTGGTAATGCCTCTCTGATGACATATTTGAGTAGAAAATCAGAACAGTGCACGCACCGTTTGTTCAGGAGTGGCAAGGCGCTGTTGCCGGGGTCCATTCCTGTGGCGGCCCATGGCAATGTGCCACCACAGCCTCCACCACCTCGGTGTGGCCCGTGTCAGCCTTGCCTGCCTGGCCACCACTAGCCAGACACACCACAGGCAGGGGTGGCAGCAGTGGCTTCTCCTTCCTGAGCCCTGCACGAGGAGAGTTGTTAAATAGTGCCAGTGCTGTTGTCACCATGATATTTTCTGAAAAATCCTCTTTGCTCAGGATTTTCTCCTGGGAAGCTGAGAAGCCTCAGAGAGGAATGAAAACAATAATTATCTGATTGCTGCTCCTGTGTTTGCTGCTTTGGAATGTGGCTTGGGCATTGTTTACCAACAGGTGAATGTTTGATTGGTTCCATGTGAATTGTTTTTTCTTAATGACCATGGCCAGCTGTGTCGGACTCTCTGATTCAGTCACGAGTTTTTCTTATTCATTCTTGTTAAGCCTTCTGTCTGTATCCTTCTCTTTCTTTAGTATAGTTCTAGTATAGCATTCTTTTAATATAATATGGTATCATAAAATAATAAATCAGCCTTCTGAGAACATGGAGTCAGATTCTCATCTCTCACCTCATCCTGGGGCCCTCACAAACCCCACAGCGCCGCGCCTGCTGCCTCTGCCCCTCAGTGGCAATAGGGCCACATGGCTCACAGCAAAACCACGGTGAATGACTTCCCAGCATGGAACCTAGGAGAGATCAACCTCCTGACACTGCAAAATCCTACAGAAAGTTTTGAATTGGTGAAACTTGTTGGCAGTGGTACCTATGAGCAGCAGTTTTTCTTCTGGTTGGAGAGGAGGAGGAGGTGAGGACACGTGAGGGAGAATAACATGGCAGCACCGAGGTCAGTGGGAAAAGAAGGGGAGGAGGTGCTCTGGGCACCAGAGACAAGATTCCTCTGCAGGCTGTGGTCAGGGCTGTGGTGAAGCAGGTTGTTGCCCTGCAGCCCATGAGCTCCACAGGGGATGTGAGAGAAGTGCTCACACCAGAGTGTGGGAATCCACAAAATCAGAGGGTTTTGGGAAAGCTGCAAAAGGCAGGCCTCAGAGACAGCAGAACTGTGATTAGAACTAAGCAGTAGCCATGAGATTGGTCAGCAGAAAAATTATGTAAGAAGTAGAAAAGTAAGGACAAATAGAACAATGGTCTGAGTATTAACACTCAGCTAGAATAACTCCCTAAGCTACAGAAAAGTTTATCTAGTGAGATATTAGGAAGTTCTAGGCTTAATAATGGAGCTCTGTGCGTTGTGTTTTAAGGCTTACAACCAGGTATTGTATTCGAAATAAGCAAGCATTGTTTTAACCAAAGGTACCTGTGCTTATAGTGGTTGGATGGAACTACTGTCAATGTGCTTTTGCTTTGTATGATTGGTCAAAAAACTCATAAAGTGAGTTGTAACATTAAGTTCATGGTCTGCTGCCTAGGATGTGAGCTGATGGCATCTTCCCATTGTCAGAGCCATGTAATGAGACTGATGCTGGAAAATAAAAGAGCTCAAGGCACGTTCCCAGCAGTCCCATCCTGTTTGTGATTTGTACAGAGCCCCTGGCCAGTGATACAGAGCAGGTGGATGCTGGAGAAAGCTGTGGTCCAGTGGGAGGCCCAAATGGAGAGAGAGAGCCCCTGCTTCCAAACTAGAGCAAGCCTGTCCTTGGAGGACTGCCCCCTGTGGACAAGTGACCCACGCCACAGCAGTTTTGAGAAGACTGTTTGCCTGTGGGAGGGACTCACGTTGCAACACTTTTGGCAGGACTGCTGTTCATGAAATTAGAAACACGCTGGAGAAGTTCACAGAGAGTTGTCTCCCATGGGAAGGACCCACAGCACAGCAAAGACTCCTCTCTCTGAGCAAACAGAAGATCTCAAATGATGAACTGACCCCACACCCTGTCTCACTGTGCTGTCAGTGAGAAAGAGGGAGGGGCTGGGGGAGAAAAATGGAGGTTTAAAGGCTTATTTCACTTCTCATTATCCTCCTCTGACTCTCTTAATAATTAATTTACCTTATACCATTAAATTTGAACCTGTTTTGCCCTTAGAGTGTTTTCTCCCACTCCTTATATGAACTCATGGGCTCTTCATTGATTTTTTTTTTCCTCTTACCTCTGCCCAGCTCTAGCAGCAGAGAGCCAGCGAACAGCTTTCGTGGGTGCCTGGCATTTGGCCAGTGTCAAACCACAACAGTTATATATCTGAGTATAGATGCTACAAGGCAAAACACATCACTCTGAAAAAGAGTGGAGTTGTCCTTGGTGATGATCTCATACTGCAGTTGCCCTTGAGAAAACCATTCTACAGCTCAGGTGGGAGCTAAATCAATAAACCCTTAAAATTGCTGTTGAATTATACAGGTTAAACTTGTTCTCTAACTTTCTTGGAATGTGTAGCAGTAAACAGGAGTGTCTATTTTACAGCCTCGTGAAAGACAGGTTACTGTTCACTTTGTGGGAATTTGTAGCTAATTTTTGCTAAAGCCTGCATAGTTTCTCACAGTCTAACTTTGTATTTCCAGGTACAGACAGGAAGGCAAGGTCTCACACTGGGGGATTGATCTTCCCCTGGACTCTCTGTGTTATCCAACGCTGTTAGGTTGCATGTGGCGGGGGCTGAGGGACAAGGAGACAAAGACACCTCACCTCCAGATGTTTCTGTGGCAACAGAGAGATTTATTTTCCATGAGAGATTTATTTTTCTTATAAAGGGCATTTTGAAAGACCCATTCTGGATATTCTCGCTGGTCTGAACTCCACACCCCCTCGGGATCTGGCCAGTGAAATGCTTGCAGCTTCATAAGAGATCGGTCAGTCAGTCCTGGGGCTTGGCATGTGATACCCTGTAACACAGCAGCAGCAAAAAAGCTCGGTTGTCTAAAGTTTTTTTGTTTAAATTAACATTTTTCGTTCCCTCAACACTAAGCCATTATCAGAGGGAAGTTAAATATAGGTTCAAAATAAATGATGTAAGCTATTCAATTAGGTTGCTTAACATTAAATTTATTCAAATGCAGTTTGAGCATTACCTTTCTTCCTAATGTAAGAAAATCTCTACATTTACTGCACAGGAGAACAGCTTTAAAAGACATGAGAATATATGCAAGCTAGCTGCTGTAAATATTTCCAGAATATTTGTTTTTCTTTTGGGGAATTGGGAGGATTTTTAAGTATACCTAGAGTTGCTCAAATTTCAGTTCAATTCCTGAACATCTTTTGAATTGCATTTTTACTTTTAAATTATATTTTAATTTCATATATTAAAATTAATCATGAGGATAGAATTACTAAATCTGATATTTGGGGCATTTAGAAAAGTTTAAATTCTACAGTAACACTTGCAGAATGGAGTTTGAACAACTTACATGCTGATAATGTGGGAAATTTCTCCAGAGTGAATTTAGAATACTTTAGCATTGCTGCAGTAATGCCACGTTCCATCCTTTTCAATTTTGATTTGGTTGTTTTGGTCATCACTTAAGTGAAGATCACAAAAGCCAATGAAAAATGTAGAAAAATGTGTGACAGTCATGCTAAGAAAAAGTGTACATATAGACAAGTTAATGAAGTTACGTATGTTTCAGTATTAATCTAGTAAAAATGCGATGAATATAGAGCAAAGGAAGCCCTTTTTCAGGAGAAATAATATCTTGAACCATCACCTTTACATATATTGTAAATTTCAGGCATGTTCATGTACCATTCCTGCAAAGAAACTTCATATCACTGTCTTGCTGAAGAAGTTAGTTATGTAGCATTTTCTTTCATTGAACTAGCAATGGAAACGTCATTCCAAGGAGATGTGGAAGGAGAAGGAAAAAAACCCAAATAAATACATGGACACAGCTGTTCTGTAAGTTACATATTCTCTGAGCAGGTTTAGTTCACATAGTTCTTAGTGCAGCTCAAGAAGCACTTATGTCCCTGGGAACCTGATAAAAATAAGAACTTGGGAGTGAAGTTCCATTTTGCTCCATCTAGAAAACATAGCAGATGCTGGCTGCTGATGGAGCCATCTGCTACAGGAAGAGTTAATGCCTGAGAAAAGGGAAGTCTGTAGGAAGTGAGCTGGGCATTTGTTGTCAGCATTTGCTTTTTATATCTGCTTGTTAGCATAGCTGCATTTCAGCAGTTCAGAAGGATTTTCTCAACAACAAACACAAATTTGACTGAACCGTGATAAGCTTAGCACTTTATTTGCATTTGCTGTGTGATAAATTTAGCCGTTTTTTCCCTCCCCATGTAATTCTCATCATGGTATAGTTAGAAAATAGATGTGTTTAAATTAATTTGAAATATTATAGTGGGAACAGATAGAAACATTAATATTTGCACTTGGTAATGCTTTCCATTTTATATTATACTGGTATTTTTTAAAAATACCTCATCTATCTATAGTTCCCATAGAGTCCCAGAAAAGGGTGAAATTGTGAAGGTAGTGATGTTTCTTTACTATTCCAAGTCATTTAAAGATGAAGTAGCTATGGAATTAGTGTCCAAATGCAGGTATGGCATACAACTGTAGTTTTTCTTTTAGTTTGTCCTTTGTCCATGTCACAAGGACATCATGACCTTGTCTTGATCAAGAGTTGTGTAACTGAGTGCAGTGAGCCTGGGCAAACATGAGGATTTAAACAGGAACCAAATGTGATAAGCATTGGTATGGCCTGTGAATCAACAAAAATTACAGCTACTGAGCTCAAATACTGAAATGATAGATGAAAATCAAACAACAAACAAAAAATAACGTTTTTAACTGCTTTAGGCACTGGATGAGTGCCTAAACACAGTGGGAACACTGATAGAAGGAAGGAGGCAATTTGCCTGAATGTTTTGTCATAGGTCTTCAGTGTTTTTCAAAATAGAAACATTAAGTGAAAACCACTGAAGATTTAATTAAGAATTGATCTAAATCTCACCAAAGTCCTACACACCAGTAAGATAAATTTCCAAATGGATGGATGAAATGGCAATTAATATGTATCATTCCTATAAACCTAAAATTAGTATTATAAACATAAAATTTTATATCCAGAAGAAAACACATACTTAAACCTAATATAAAAAAGTAGAGCATGCCTGTTTGACTGATCTATCATGTTATCCATCAGAGTCTCCACATTCACATGTTATTCTGTTTCTTCAGATACATTACTGATGATTCATCAAGCTATAAATATCACAATCAGTTTTTATTAGACAATGAAATGTTATTAAGCCTAATTGTATGAAGAAAAACTTCAAAGAGAAGTCTTTAACTTTTTTGAAGAGAAAAGTCAGTATGGTTTTAGTGCTTGTACAAATGGGAAGAGTATCACTTTTTATAAACTTTATTTTCAGTACATTTTGGAAGGAAACAAAAAGCCATTTAACAGGATCAAGAATTGCTGAATTAATGCCCATAGCTCTATATGTCATCTGTTGAAAGGAGAGACACAAAGTAGATACTGTGCTATATTGCAATGTTTTCTGCATAGAGCCATTTCTGAATAACTTCCTGTCATTTAATCTGAGAGGATTATATATCTCTTATATAAGTTTGCAATATTTGGCAAGTGTTAGAGAAATAATTTTGCTTTTATACCCTTTTCATTTGTTTTGCATTTCTTGTTCTTTAAAATTTATCCTTTTTTTTTTTCAGCACTTGTCTTTAATGTTTCAAAAGTGACCAGATTTTTTAAACTGCCAGTTCTCTTGTTTCCCTTGTCTGTTCCTCATAATTTGTATTCACTAATTGGGCTACATTTTGTTACTCCAAACTTTCCTCGTGTAAATTATGCTGAAAGCAGTATTGATTAGAATTGTACTGTCAGTGAACTTTACTGAACTAAGTCATTAAACATTGAAATAGACTTTCAGGGGATACTCATTGACAGTTCTGTCAAGTAAAGTAGAAATTTTTCAGCTTGATACCAACTGAGATAACAGTTTGGACTGAAAGAGATTTGCTATCATTTTCTATAGATTTCATGATGTTGTTAAGTTCCCTTTTTATTAAATGTAGTAGTGTCCATCAAAATATAGTAATGTCCATCAAAATTAAATGTTAAGTTCCAAAGCAGCTACCGGATCAAATTATACAGCAAGGTGTTAGAGAAATGGTAACCTGACTCTGTCGTAAGAGATGTTATCTGAGGAGACAGTATTAACAGTGCTTTATTTAAGGGTGGTAGCACTGAGGTCTTAGTCAAAAGTTTTAGATGGGCAGTGGAAGATCAGACCAAGTGTAGTATAATGGACATAAACAATCAGAGTATCAGAACTGAAAAGGGTAAATTTAGGAGAAGAGTGAGTTGGTGTGCTAAATTTAAAGACTAAATCCTGTAGAACTTGTGTGAAAAATCAGCTCTGCATACAGAGGATAAGTCCATTTTATGCAGTCTGTATTTGAATAGTTGTAAAGAATTTAGGCATTTCCTTTTCAGAAGATGTCTGTCCCATATTAGAGGTGTATAAATACAGGGAGGATTCTTTGCTGTAGACACAGTGCCTACTGAAGGACAACTTGAAGAAGGAAAAAGTCTCAACACACCTATCTATATGTTTGGAAGGAATTCCTCACTTCTGTGCTTATCTGAAGTTTCTGCTATGGTGGCTTTCCTCATGGCAAGTTCCTTCTTGACAGTGTTTGAGACAGGCAACTGTGCTCTGTAAGTCCTTACAAACAGTTATGAGAGTTTGATTTGATTTGTGACTCACCATGGTAAGTTGGTTGTTGGCTTTTTGACTCCACAGTGTGTCATAGAAGATAATATGAAGGAAAGGAGAAGTGCATGCATAATTAACTTATTTTTTTTTAATTCTGGAAATCTCCTAGTTTATGCAAATTGCTAATTATCAGGCAACAGGGCAAAACATATGCCAACTGAATACCCATGGGGCAGCCTGGGGTGGACAGATGACCATTAAATGCTCAAATGTGTTTAGGGGACTGAGGATGGTACTTCAAAGTGATTGCTAAAACACAATGTTACCACCAGCATGTAATTAAAAAAAAAAAAAAAGCCCAACATAGCAAAAAGAGACCATCAGGAGTAACGCATGTTTTTCTGTTACTTAAGAAGGAATGGAAGTGATGACCTTATTGAAACTACCTGATCACTTTGGCAGGAGGAAATTCTTCCTTGACCTGTGTTTATGGCAAATTAAACTGGTGGTATTCTCTGAAACTTGTCAGGCTGACTGCACATAATGTTACTGCTGAGCTAAGGCTGCTCTGTTACAATGCTACTTCCTTTAGAATCATATGTAGCTTGCATGGAAACAAAAAAAAAGCCCTGTAGGTGGTCCTGTATTACACAGAATATTTTATATATATTGCAGGTAAAGATGAGAATGCTTATATTTATCATATATTCTAGCACTAGCTAATTTTGATTCATATATTTTCCTTTATACAATTTGATAGAAAAAATTGAACCAAAAAAGAAACTATATGTGTAAATAATGCTAAATTTGGAAGGTCCATAATTTTGGTTTATACATTTTCCTTTAAACCCATGTGAGTTTGCTGCATGAACTCTATTAGAGCTAACTTATTTTTGATCATAAGATCATAGAATGTTTGGATTAGAAGAGAATTTCAGTTCCAATCCCCTGCCATGGCTAGGGAAACCTTCCACTAGACCAGGATGCTCAAAACTCCATTCAGCTGGCTTTGAATTTATGTTTTGATAACATCGTTATCTAGTTATTTTATGAGGAAAGTCAAGTCCCTGTCATCACTTCTAGTTACTTAAAGTAGCATTTAATATAGAATAATTTTCATTTTTATAAGTCTGTTATGTTTTGTGAGCTTGTCGTTTGCTAAAGTAGATAGTACTGATATTAGATAAGAAATTTAATTTGCTTTCCTAAGTTTCTTGCTAAAGTGTGTATTCAAAGTAGATCCCTGCTTAATCTCAAGGTCTTGAATCTTCTAGTAAATACAACTTTTGCATTGCAAATTTGAGATTTCCCCCCCCTTTTTAGAACTAGAAGTACTGCATGAAAAGAAAAATTAAGTTGCAAAAGGAAAAGGTGTTTTAATTCACTGTTTGGTCTTTCTCAAAACAACAATTTTAAATTAAAAAGAATGTTGCATTAGCATTAATTGTGAAGTTTACTTGTTTTTCTGAAATGGAATATGAGAGCTGCATCTGTATTTCATTTAACCTCAAGCAATATGAATTGGATTTATTTCATTGCGGATTTTATAAAAACTTTAAAATAAAAGGTTTCATTCCAAGTAAATATTCCATTTTGAAAAGGATAGAATGATTTTACTCATCCATTAATTAATAACTGAGTTTGATTCCACTGAGCACATCTGTCAGTTCTAGTGTATACTGTAAGGTTTGACTGAGAAGAAATTATAGAATGAGTTAAACTTTATGATTCAAAGAATTCTACTCCACAGCAAGGAGCTGAAAAGTAAAGCACACCCTTATGGGCATGGTCAGTGGGAGCGTGTGGCATGCAGGGGGCTGATGCCCAAAAGATAGGTTGGAAATAAATCCCCATAGACTGATGTTTGTAGAGCAGGTATTTGTTTATTGCAGTGCTGGTTGTGAGGGGGATATCTCCACCTGAGTCACCCACCTTTGCCAAGTGCTGTGGGTTATTTATGGGGTATTGCTTGGTATTACTGTATCACTGTAACATCATCACATACGTGCCAGAAGTAATTTATATGGAATGATCTCATGGTTATTGGATATTCTTTTGTGCTGCATTTGTGCCTCCCCAGTTCAAGGATCATCAGGGTTTGATGAAGGCTTCCAAAATCTTCACATCTGAGCTTTTCGACTTTGTCTTCAGAGCATGTGCAGTTACAGTGTTCCTTGGTCTGTCTGATGCTAACCGGCCTAAATTCTTTGTTTTGTGCCTTATTGCCTTTACATTTGCCAGTTTCTCATTAGTACTATACTTATCTATCTCTGAAACTATCCATCTAGTGTGGAGTTTTTTTTTTTTTTTTTTGTCTATTTGGCATTAAGCAAGTAGTTAACCATATACTCACCATTATATTGTATAGAACAATATGCTAACCATTAGCATGGTATAGAAAGTTGTATAGAAAGTTTATATCAGGTTATATTGATATTAGGTTATATTAATGTCTTATTACTCAGGTTGTATAAGCACTTTGTAACTTTGACCTGAGTTATATAGGCATCATGGTTAACGCCACACCTCCATGTGCATCTCTGCCATGCTCATCTTACAGTGGTTATTTACTCATTTACAATTTTGGCAACCACACTGTTTGTTTGTTTATCTGAAAGTTACAGTCTTAAGGGGTTGGGGTCTTCTACTGTGGCATTCACATTCTCTGAAAAATCCCTTCACCCAGGATTTTTCTCCTGGGAAGCTGAGAAGCCTCAGAGAAAAAGGAAAACAAATTCTTATCTCATTTGCTTCTCCTGTGTTGTGCTCACATGTGGAATGTGTTTGGAGATTGTTTACCCACATGTGATTGCTTCATTGGTTTCTGCTGTGAGTTGTTTTCACTCATTGGCCAATCAGGGCCAAGCTGTGCTGGGACTCTGGAAAGAGTCATGAGTTTTCCATTATTAGCTTTTTAGCATTGCATAAGTGTCCTTTCTCTATTCTTTAGTATAGTATAGTATTTTTTAATATAATATAGTATCATAAAATAACAAATTAGCCTTCTGAGAACAAGGAGTCAGATTCATCATTCCTGCCTGCCACAAGGGTCCCTACAAATACAATATTCTATAACTTGTGGTTTTCTTATCTTAGGTTACAAACATGGCACACTATTCTTATCTTATACATTAATCACACTTATTTTACTAATGCTTGCTTGTACTATTACACACTTTATTGCTGTATCAGTTATACTTCATGTGACATTGTGTGATAATTATGTTCCTATTCTTTTATTACACTTTTCTGTGCTTTGTGGCAGTTCTTCTATTATTCATAGAAGTGTCAGCTAGTAAATGTTCTTCCGTATCACTTAGCGCATGCGGGTTAAGCCCTTGTCCTGCAGAAAAAGCGGTTAGCCAAACCCATTAGCTCACAGTCCTTTCCCTTATCATCTTAGCCCACTTGGTTTTTGTTTTTCTCCAAGAGCAGTTAGCATTAGGCATGGCATCCACCATGTGCTTATCACCTGGGGCTAGGCTTCTTGTTTTGCAAAAGCGGTTGTGATCTAGCACAGCCAGTAACACATAACTTTTATTAATTATACTTGATACTAAGGCACTCATGTTAAAGGAGTCCTGTGTTTCATTTACCAAGTTTAACAAATCTGAACTGTTCTTACTCATGTCTCAAAACTTCATACTTTCAGAGTTTTGTTTCTTGTATGGTATATGATTTAAGGTAAGAAAAATCTCAAACTGTCACTCATGCTAAATACATCCCTTTATGTCTCCTGTTCACCACAGACAATCCATCATTTGCAGTGTTTCAATCTGGAAATGTGCTCACTCAGAAGCGGGACATCATTTCAATGCATAAAACATATATTCATGTATATTCTAAGTTCTATAGGTGAGCAAGGGGACATAGTCCCCTTGAAATCTATATGGGGTGTTGGAATGAATTAAATTTGGATGAACAAAGATATGTTTTAAGTTGCATTGACAAATGTTTTGAAATTTTCTCATGCTTTTATTCTTTGTGTTAGACAGGGCTATGAAGAACTGGAAAGACAGCTGAAAGAAGTCTTTAAGGAGAGGAGCAACATACTTCATCAACTGTTAAAGACTTCTAAAGAACTTCAGGGAATTAAAGTAAACCTCCAGGTTAGACTCTGTCTCAGTTTCTATAAGATTGCTTACTTACCTCAACATTTTTATTGGTATCTTTTAATTACAAAAATGTGTTTCTTTTTAAAAATCATAAAATATGTGAGTAATTATTATTTTGTTTGTTTTATTCATCTTTCACTTAACATAAACCTGATGGTTTCATGGAAAATTTCATACTAATGTTTTGGGGCCTTTGTCAACTCAATAAAAATAAAGAAAATATCAAAATAGAACATAGGAAAAGGAAGAGAATGACAAGAAATATACAGTATTAATGGAGCTGACACACATTTGAAGCACAGACAGACAACCCTTCAACTAATTAAAGTTTAAAAGAAGGGTATTTTATTGCAGCACTGGACAGATGTGGAATAATTTGCAAATATATGTGCAAGGAATTGCAGACTTCTGCCCTCTATTTATACAGAAAAGGTTTTACATATCCAAGTGGTTTCTAAGGAGGCATAATACATAATCCTTACCTGCCCACTTTGTATTGTAGTCAGCTGAAAATCCATTGTGGCTGCACAATTGTGCTCCCTTAATTGGGTGGGTGGGATTTTGAAATAGGGGAGGCAAGGTATTTCTATGGTCTCTGCTCCTTCACAGTTGTTTCATCTATCCCTGTCACTTCTAGCTTCTCTTTCTCACTATATTTGTTACTCTTTAAGGTACGTGATCTTTGCTGGCTAACTTAGTTTCTTAACTAATTTTAAAATCTTAACTAAAACATGTCATCTTCTACTATCCCAATTATATTTCCAGCTGGCCCCTTGACTCACATTTGTACTGGCAGCTACTGCAAACGATGGCCTTTGCTGTTGCAGGTCAGATCTTTGCTGCTGAATTCCATACACTCAACTTAATTTAGCTGCTGAGTTTACCTTTCTGACATGCTCTCTACACAGTCTGGCTGTATTTACTGCAGGGCATTGCTTTACAAGTTCAGCTGACAAACTGTGCTAGATGAGCCTGAAGTGAGAGATGAGACTTCCCTTCATTTTTAACTTCTGGATGCCATGGTTAGGCTGAAAGGGCAGTAAGATAACTCTAAACTCACATCAGCTCCTCAGAGGAAAAACTAGATTGAAGATGCTTCCCTGGATTTGAGGTCCAGATATTCAGCTGAGGGAGTGCCTGTTTTTCCCATTAGAGTCTGTTGGTCTGATGAAAACATTTAGAATATTATCAGTTGAAATTGGCCTTTGTATTTCATGCCATTTTATAGGAAATTATTTTTCTGACAATACATCTTTGTCTTCATTGATGTAAGGTAGCTGGGAAAAATAAAAGAAGAAGCACTCTGTCTGTTCACAAGACAATACTAGTGGTGTGTATGTATCAGTACTGTGCTATATTATAGTATTTATATTTTTTTATGGTCCAGACTTCTCTGGTTTTAATTATTCAACCCTTTGATCTTTGGGGTTTTTGGTTTGAGAATTGGGTTTAATTTGGGGTTTTTTTGAGTGCTTTATCACCATTATTGTAGCCTTTTTCTTGCCTTTTAGAGAAATATGCTCTCCTTGTAGCAAATTTATTTTAGAATGTAGCACAGTTGAAGGTGGTATTCAGCAAAATTACACAGTGAAATAATTTAGATTCAACACTACAGAGATCTTGATATGAGCAAAAAGCTGTAGTATTATCTTCTGCATATACACACTTACTTGGTCATACAATTCTAATGCTTTTGGTAATTTGTCTATTTCTAAATCTGCTTATTTTATTTATCTCTCATTTAGTATTTGAAAAATACACAACTGTGTTTGAGCTACAGTAAAGAAAAATCCGAGTATTCTTCCAATTTTCTTAATTGATAATATCTGCAATTCACCAGGACCATTTTATGAATGAGGGCTAAATATTTTGACAGATTATTAATAAAAAGGATCTCTTTAATACAGTTTTCTTTTCTTCCTATCAGTCTTTAAAAAATGATGAAGCATCAACCAAAAGTGATGTGCAGAAACTTCTGGAACTGGGCCAAAACCAAAGGTAAGACCCTCACTTCCTACCTTCTCTTTCCATTTCCTGACTAAAGGCTGTCAGGCTAGCAAATTCCATCTTTCCTTTTACTATATAGATAAACACTGCTGTATTTCAGAGTCTGCTAATTGTAACAGTACAATAAAGGCAGGAAGTACCCTTTTTGAAACAAATGATGGATTTGCTGATAATGGACATATGATAGGAAAATTGTATTAAAATGGTATGGTGACATATCTGTGATGAAAAGCATTTTGAATTTTAAAGGAAGATTTAGTCATGAAGTATTCCTTAAAAAATTATTTCAGGATTTTTAGAAAATTAAATTACTAAAGTGTCTAAATCTCTAAGTTTGGAGATGATGACATTTATTCAAACCTTTTAATTAAATCTTTATGTGTGTAGACACTCAAAATCACTAGTCCATGGGCAAACAGGAATACATCACTGGATATTTGTGATGAATGGAATTAGAAAGAGAAAGAAGTACTAATTTCAAACTATTCATTGAGCACTTAAAAAATTAGTTCCCATGGCTGGGAATGCAAGTTCCAGCCTAGTCTTTTGTCTCAGTTTCCCTAGTGCTTCATTGTGAGTAACTTAATCATTCTGTGTCTCTTCATTCTTGAAATTCAGCCCAGCAAAGGGCAACATCAATACAATTTTAGTAACCAGAAAACATAACTAATACAGTGACCACTTTTGTTGGAAAAATAGTATATAATGAGTGCATCTACACTTCATATTTCTCCCTAGGAGAAATGTTTAGTAAGAAAAATTATTAAGTTCATACTTCCTTCATTGTTAAAAATGCAGTAATTAAATTCCGTGGCCGTCTTACCTCTGCATTCACTGTAGAAGTACACATGGAAGTACATATGGAATTGCATTGCTACATAGAAACCTTGTGAGAAAATTACCTTCGTCTCTTAAATATCCAATATAGAAGGTCTGCAATACAATACCAGTAGAATTTCTTAATCTTACTGTGATACATAGCAATCTTTCAGATATTCCAGACAAATGTATTAAATTATAAAGAAATTACTTTGGCTACTGTCCTATTTAAATACTTATGTGACTGAAGGTGTACATCTCAGAATCATAGCTGTCCTTGGCACAGACAAAATCCTCCATCATACATGAATGCAGTTTTGTAGTAGTTTGATTGTTGTGCAACTGTCCTTTATGAAATTGAGACATGAATTAATTAAAAGTATTAATGGACTGTTTAGTAAATAGATCTCAGTTGCAGGTGGGAAAATTGAGTCTGCTAAAAGAAAATTTTATTACATATTTCAAATATTGCTTCTAATCTCCTCTGTAAATCACCACTTGCAGTCTCTCAAGTTCCACTCAAAAATACATGTTGAGTTTTGCTTCTAAAGCATCCAGACATTGAGTGTTCTGCACAAGAGCAGTTCCCAGAAATAAAAAGTGTATCAGTGCAATCTACTGCTGAGCAGCCCACTCCATCATTCAGAAAATGAAAAGTTTTTACAGTATGCTACAAGGAAATGCTTTGGGGCTACTACTGTTGCCAGCAGTTTACAGACTTACTAGATTTAATTTCCAGAGAGGTGTAAAAGTTCAACGTATGAAAGAGGTATTAAAAATGTGCCAGGGAATCTCCCTCATAGAATTTCACTAGGGAAAAGTTTATTTGCCAGGGTCCTCAGGCTACCTTTTATCTGCAGTAAATGAAGAAAACTGGTAAGTATTATGCTTAAATCTATTGCATTATAGAAGCCAAAATTCAAAATATATCCTAGTATTAATGTTATGATCTTTCTTTGAACAAACATGAGCTGCAAACTTGGCCTGAGTGTGACTTTGATTGTATTCTACAATGCTGGAGGATACAGTAAAGTTTAGAGTACTAGAATTTCAGCTTTTTTAAGTAAGTGTTCTGCTGACTTCAAAATAGGTTTTTTTTTTTTAATTCCTTTTGTGCAAATTCTTCCATAATTCCCAAGTTGCAAGTAAAACTTGATCACTTACTATGATGCCCCCAGTTTTATTCTATCTGTGTATCACCAACCCTGTGAAATGATGGCATCTGTTAGTGCTGATGGTATACTGTTTTCATGCTGCTCAATCACTTCTTCAATTAAATCTCTTCTTTACTGGTGTTGCCAAAATTGCTGAAAGTAGTAGGGGTTATCAGCTAAAAAAAGAGATGATCCAGCAGGTAGCAAATTCTTTTAAAATCATGTGGTTCCCATTCAGTTTAGTTTTCACAGGGCGAAAATATTATGTTACTGTCTGTAAATCCAGTTTTGGCTTGATCTTCATTGAGAGTTTATCCATGCAAGCAGCAGTCCTCCAAAAACTCTACATTTGTTATGAAAAATGTCATTTTACTACTTGGCTACATCTCCAAAGTGTGCCACATGCACAGAAAAAAACCCCAGAAAATAGAAAATTCTCACAATTTGCATAGAAAATTCTCACAATTTGGAGAAAATCTCTGACTGAATCAGTAATGCAAAGGATTTTCACTTGATTCAAATAAAGCCCAATCCAAGAAATTATACTGTTCTTCTTTCTTTTTATGCCAGAATCTTCTACTGGATTTTTTGTTGCTTGTCCCTAGAAAGTGCCATATGAAGTTGAATTTTATCAGAGCATGATTTATTTGTTTATTTTAAAGCAGATATAAACTAGTTCTTATTGATAATAGTATGTCTTGATGTCAGTGGATTTTCACTTGCCTACTTTCCTCACTTTTTTGGTGCCAGTCATTTTTGTTAGAAATTATGCACTGGCAGATGTTTTGCACAGCAGGCCATTCAGCAGATATAAACAGTGGCCACTTTGCATCATAGATAATATTTGTTTTGCACTGGCACTATACTTCATGGAATCCTTATGATTTAATTTGTGAGACTCATAGACAAAGTACATCTGTTTGCTGCTCTGAATAATTAAAGGCCCATTTTTGAATCTGAATAAGTATTTCCTAATGGTCACTTGTGTTGAAGTTTGTGTTCTGTGTTTTCAATAACCTAGGGAAATGAAATCTCTCCAGGAAGCTTTTCAAAAGCAGCTTAATGAGGCAGCTGAGAAAGCAGAGAAGCAGCAGGCTACCGTGAGTGGTTCTCTTTCTTTCCTTATTTTTGCTTTTCTTCTGTTTTTTCTTAATCTTGCCTTGACAACTTATTAGCTCAAAAAACTTGGTAAAAAAAGAATGGATTTCACATATGTGTTAGTACTCTGCAAGCTTCAGAAGAAAGGACCTGTAAAAAGTTCTAATGTTCTAAAATATTAAGATTCCTGTCTTCCCTTATTTCTGGAATTTAGGGATGTTTATACACTTTTGGAGTGTATAGACAGGAAATTTAGGCTTAAGTCATCTCCCCGGTGAGATGACCTTTATGGACCCTCATGTCTCATCTATACTAATATAGACTGTCATACATCTATTGACTTTTTAGGAGTTACTATGGATTTTCAGCAACAAAATAGATAGTAGAGTGTTTGATTTTGACCATAGCAGAACTAATTATCACTCTAGAAGGTATTATTAATTCCCCATTAAGATTTCATGCTTTATTGAAATTCTGTTTCTGGACAAACCGCACAATTGTTTTGACTTTCATGTAGCAGTGTAATGTTTTGGAGCATAAATAGACACATTTTACTACTTTAGGGGAAAAAAAGGTAGAATCATGTTTACTAAGATGAAAGAAGGAATCTTTTCATCTGTTGGTTATTAATATTCCTGTAACATGGACACATCTGAGCATAAGTTGACTAGATAATCTCCAGTGGTTCCTTCAAACCTTAAGTGTTTTATGATTTGAACACTGGATTTGAAAACAGCCTGCTTGAAGTGTTTATAGATCTATTTTCTATTTCATATTGGATAACTACTGATTTATTTACTAGGATTTTGCTGTCTTCCAGGGTCACAAAGCAAGGGTTTGTCCAAGACAGATGGTTAAATGTAATTATTAAATTCAACAAATATTTACAGTGCCTTATTTCGTATGACTATGATTTGTATGTGGCTTCATTCCCTTGGTGAACAAAATGTGAGAGTGTATGTTTTCCTACTTTCTAATTAGAAACAGCTTAGATTGTGGACCAAACTATTCCCGTTGTAGGTTTCTTTCAGTTAATTTGATTTTTGAAAACACATTTTTTCCCTTTGTTGCTCAAAAGTCTGAAGAGTAAAGATACTTTTAGTTCTTGTGTACCTCACAACATAAAGTTAGTGTGGTTTTGGTACTTGTATTTTTGTCTAGAGGGGAAAAAAAAAGAACTTTTATCCTCTTCAGGAGTGAAAAGAAGTAATCTGAAAGCTGTATTGAGTTTGAAAAGGGTAGCATATTTTGGTGGTCTTTCTAGCCAGGACAGCATATGTGGATGCCATGGGGCAGAGAGAGAGAAACATCAAGGTTTCTCACAGCGGCTTGTGAGAGTTTTTAGGGAGTTGTAAGGATGTGGTGACTTGTTAAGTATAAACAATCTACAGGTGGTGTTTTTCTGCTTTGTCTTTCTGTTCTTCTCAAAGACAGTGTGTGAGGAAGATGTTTTTGTTAGTTAGCCAATCAAATAGAATCTATCATATCACTCTATAAAAACCACACGGTTCTGGAATAAAGCTTCTTTGCTCCTTCTACAATCCTGTCTCCTGCCTGTTCCTGTGTCATTCTCGGCACAAGAGTGACAAGCATATATCCAGAAAAAACCAAAACAAACTGCACTTGTTTTAAGATCCTTTTGTACTGAGACAATCTATAAATTGTCTATATTGAATCCCAGAGTCGTAGAATGTTAAGGGGCTGAAATGGACCTTAAAGACCATCTAGTCCCAACCTCCTGTGATGTGGGCAGGGGCACCTCTTGCTAGTTCAGGTTGCTCAAGGCCTTTTTGAACAGGTTTTGAACACTGTCAGGGTTGGGCATCCACAGCCCCCCCAGGCAACCTGTTTCAGTGCCTCACCTCTCTCTCACAGTGTCCCCTCTTTTAATTGATACCCTTTATTGTTGTGGTGTTGTGAGGGTCCCCAGGACGAGGTGAGAGATGAGAATTTGACTCCATGTTCTCAGAAGGCTGATTTATTACATTATGATATTATATTAAAAGAAATTATATACTGAAACTATACTGAAGAAAGATAAGAGACATCAGAAGGCTAGACAAGAATGAATAATAAAACCCCGTGACAGACCAGAGAGTGTGACACAGCTGGCTGTGATTGGTTATTAAGTAAAAACAATTCACATGGAACCTATCAAAGATGCACCTGGTGGTAAGCAACCTCCAGACCACATTCCAAGTAATCAGGTAATTATTGTTTACATTTCTTTTCTGAGGCTTCTCAGGAGAAAAATCCTGGTGAAGGGATTTTTCAGAAAATATCATGGTGTCACCCTTTACTCCTTGTCCTGTCGCTGCAGTTCTTGATGAAGGGTCTCTCTCTGGCTTCCCTGTAGGTCCCTTGTCATACTGGAAGGTTTCTCTGAGATCTCAATTCAACTTTCTTTTCTCCAGGCTGAACAACTACAACTCTTTCAGCCTGTCTTCATGGGGGACGTGCTCCAGTCCTCTTATCAGCTGTGTTGCTCTCCTCTGCGCTTGATCTGACAGTTCCATGGAGTTCTCGCCATGGGGACACCAGAACTGTGCACAGTGCTACAGGAGGGGCTTCACAGGAGCAGAGCAGGAGGGGAGAATCACCTCCTTCAATACAGTTCTGAAATAAGAAAAAAATGAGTATCTGGTCATCTCTGATAAGTAAAAAAAATGGATATGCGAGCATAATAACATTGATATCTCTGTTTCTGATTAATCACTCATGCAACATTAGTGCAAAGCCTCGCCACACATTGCGCAAGAAGACATGAATGTAAAGTCTAATGTTTAGCAGTTTCAGAACATGCTAGTTGAAAGTTGACATTTTTTGAGGTGCATTGAATGTGTTCCTATTGACTTATCAGCACAATGAATTCTAGTCCTACTAATGGAAGATGGAAAACATATTTCATTATTGAATCTCATTATTAGATTTTAATACTCAAGACTAATTCAGGTGTGGATTACATAAATCTCAGATATCGTGAATGGATTTGCTGGTGTTTGTTATATAGTGGGTTTTTTTATTTGAGCAACAGTGCCATGTGTACATTCAGTCCCACTCTAGCACTTTGAAGAGCACAAGATTTGTTCTACACAGAACAATATCTGCCATTAACTGTGAGCAAAATATCACCTGGTGTAGAAACCAGGAAAAGCTCCTCTGAGCATATAACAGAATCTGGCTTGGAGTCATTCAGATGCTTAAAGAATCTGAATTCTCAAGCTGTATTCCACTACTTGACACTAATAGCATATTAAACTTGCTAATAATTCTGAGGAAATCAGAACTGTGTCCTTGGTTTGTGATTTACTTCTTGGTGCCTCAGAGTACAATGTACATAGTGAAGCTCAGCAGTACAGTGAGACTGAATGAATATTCAAAAAGTACCTCAGGATCCTCAGATGAAAATTGCAGTAGGAATGGAGATGGATATTATTCCTGACACACAAGGTTATTTTATACGTGGTTTCTCTGAAAATAATGTGAAATCTATGAAAGAAGGTTCAAGTACTTCAAATACACTAGCAAGACTAGTGAGAGAATGGGAGCTTGAATTTAATTCTAATTTAACTAATTGTGAAAGTAGTTTCTAGTCCAATTTAAGCACATTTTATATTATAGGACTTGGTGAAATAAATCTTGATTTTCATCAGAGTAAATGAAAGTAGAGTTACATTTCACAAAAGACTAATAAAGCACTGGTGGGAGGTGGAAAGGTGGAAATACATTTTTCTGCATTTGTGCAGGAGGCATAATACAATGCTTGCTTTACATATGGCTGTATAAATTCAACACCTAATACCTGCCTGAAGGTGTTCTTTGTTATGTCAATGTAAAAGCGTAAGTAAGAATTCACAAGAATTAAGTCAAATTAAATGGAAAAGTAACCAGGAAATTACTCAAGGACTTTGACCAAAACAGAAGAAAAAAGGAGTCACAACAGCTCTACATTAGACTTTACATTCATGTCTTCTTGTGCAGTGTGTAGCAAGGCTTTTCACTAATGTTGCATGAATGATTCATCAGAAACAGAGATATCAGTGTTACTGTGCTCGCATATCCATTTTTTGCACCCTTTAAGACTGGACAAACCAAGAACTGTGGGCAGCAAAAATGTTCCTGTTCTGAGCAGCTGCTGAAGTGTTGGTGGGTACCACCTCTGGTTGCTAGGTGGTAACAACCTTCTGGGGATAGAAGCAGCAGCTCAGGCATGAGGAAAGTAAAAGGATGTGTAAAGACATTCCTGTCCTTTAGAGCAGTAATCACACTGAGGGCTGACCTGGGGATCTTAGAAGGAGCGAGCACTGCCTTTCTGGACTGCGTCCTGCGTCTGTAGCACTAGCAAAGAGCAGCAGCAGTTTGTCTTGGGACAGGTCTTTCCTAGAAAATTTATGCCTGTTGTTTCAGCTGTTGTGTCTGGGATAATAAAATGTGCACAGAAACACTAGAAAAACTGTAAGGGTGGTTTAAATTTTAGACTAGTCCTACGTTGCAAAATTCAAGGTCAAATACAGTCTTCCAGAAAGACTTTGGTTGTGAAGGATCTTCTCTACAGATCATCTCACACTAGAGCTGTAGGTTATTTTTATATCTAAGAACATTTCAGAAGGACCATACTGGGTTTAGTTATACAATATGCATATAAAATATCTATGACATCATTCCTACATAACCTGATGTCCTCTTTAACAATCATTAAAGGTTGAAAAAGTTTTTTGTTCTGTATTTAGCATCAAATACCTAAGCAATTTGTATTAAGTTTTCATGCAGTGAAAGAAATATTTGTAATGTCAAGCTATTATCTCTAAATGTGAAGTGGAGCCACTTCTTCCAGAAACAGAGTTGGAGATCATGGACTGATTTTTCACTTTTGTTAACAAAAAGGCACAGAGCAAATGGCACATGTAGCTTGAGAATGTCTTGTTTTGTTCGTTTGGGGTTTTTCAATAAATTTGAATAAATAGAGTAAGTATTGATTCTGTATGTCTTCATGAGGTTGAAAGGCTCTAAGGGCTTTTGGGAGACTGACTCTTTGCTTGGCTGTACTTCATGCTAATGTATGCATGTGAAGAAATAGTTACATTTTTAGCAAGTTTGAAAACTTATTTCCCATTAAAATTGCAGTTTATATAAAGAGCTGGCTGGCTCTGGATGAGGGAGAAGATAAATAAATGTGGAAACACTAAAAAAGTTTGGCTAAGTAGAGTAAGTTTAATCTACCTTTTCTATTTTATTCTGTTGGTATTTTATATCATGCTAGCAGTTTTAAAGAAGATATACTAATGGATTTTTTGGCAGTACAGTTACAGTACTGTCTGTCAAAATAAAGGAGAAAATTTGTCTGTGTATTTTCCTTTTTTTCTCAGTATTCATTATGAGAAATGAGAATTAAGTAACACTTTATATATGACTTCTGTAAAGGAACCACAAACAATATGTGTATTTTAAAATCAGTAGGGTTTTTCTAGTAATAAAAGGTGAACAGAATGTGGGGAATTTGATTACTATCTCCATACATTGAAGATATTTAGTAAAAATCTGATGTTCTTTTCCCTTCAAAAATTCTTGGTTTTTTCTAGTAAAAGCCTTTATGACTATTCATAAAGTCCTAAATGTTCCTTTCTTGAAAGTTTCATTTACTAATCAAAGTATAACTTGCAGCTTAAAAGTTACATTCATCTTAGAAAGACTAATAGGTGAAATCTATTTAGCTGTGCTTTTAAAAGTATTTAGCACTCTGTAGAACTCTTTTTGCCCAAAGGAAAGAATATTTTCTATGTTTTACATAATAGCCTAGGCAGTTCTCTCCAGCTTTTGAAGTCAATTTTTACAATATAATCTTGAAAAGCAGACCAGGAAAATGAACACTGAGTATGTTAGGGTTTCCAGATATGGCCAAAATAGTCAGGTGTTAATGAAGGAATTTCAGTTAAACCTTATCTGCTCATTTTAGTCCTGAGGAAGATACAAGTCTGAAGGTAAGCAAATATAATTACAGCTGAGTCTTGGCTGTGCAGTAATGATGTTATATTGGGATTTTACCAACCTGTCATGAATAACTACTATTGTCTGGCTCCTATAATTAGATCACTACCATCTGCTAAAGTATTCTCTGTTTTGATGGGGGAAAATTTAATTTAAACATTTCAAGGTCACCAACTGCTGTGAGTAAAGGCCACTGGATGGAAACTGTTGTTTTTAATAAACATAATGAGCTCTGAAACACACAAAGCTCTGAGTACCTTGAATGACTGTCTCCAGGATATGGAAGCAGTGTCCTTGCTTAGTACTGAAAAGTTCAGCCTTAGAACAATCTATTTTCATTACATGCTCTCATAATTGCAGCCAGATAGCAATTAAAGGCAGACAACACGTGGAAAGAGGTGAATGTTGGTTTTTATTGCTATTAATTTAGAGCTGGGTATAAATGTCTATTGTTGCTTATTATACTATCAGGATTTGATGACTGAAAGTATTTTTACACCTCTTCTGGAAAATTATACTGTCCTTGAGATTTACTAAAAGCATCATGCAGATGGTCTGATACAGATTGATCTGCCTTAAGCATGAAGCTGTATACATGGGTACACTTAAATGGAGAGGTGAAATTATCACTTTAATGGCTCTAGTAGACAAGTCATATAAATCCCTCCTATGTAACTCTCCATATCTATACTTTGTGACTAAGTGGTTCTTCATTTGTTAGAGACTTAATAGAAGACCCTAAAAATGCTGTTATAATTTAAAGGCAAAAAGTAATGAGTTCCTAAATCATACTATTATTTTTGGAAAAGAAAGTGATGTAAAAATATTTTTTAATTTTTTAGCTTGTTAATTTTAATTTCTGGTTTTTTCAGCTAAGCTAAAATGGTGTGTTTGCACTATGTAAGATGTCCATATCAGTGATATAAGATGCATGTGCATGGGAATAGTAATTAACAAAATTTAACTAACATGGATTACTGGATAAATTTATAGTACTGTACTGTCTTAAATGCTTCTTCCCTAAAAGATCCAAGCTATGTTGAGATAATAATTTTGGTATCATATCTCTTTAATTATTTCATATATTTTCATAGCTAGAAGTGAAGTGCCTTGAAGGAATGTTAATATTCCTCAGAGATAGATGTAAGAAAGAGAGCACTCTGTAATGGAGGTCAGTATATTTTTTTTCAGTATTTAATGGTAGGTAGCTGGCAATTCCTTTGAACAGCTGAAAAAACAAAGTAACCACAATAAATAGCTGTATTGTGCTTCTCCCCATTCATCATGATCTGATATTTTGATTATGACCTTTATTTTTTGTTGTGCAAAATCTTCATATTTATTATCTAGACATGTTCTAAATTTCAGTATTTGTGGATGTCATTACTAGGCAGGTGCTGAATAAAGAATCATTCTCTGCCAGTAGGTGGATGTGAAATGAAAATTTCCACAATCAAAGCACTTAGACAGAACTCTGGAAGAGTTTGTAAGAGAAGTTCCACTTGTGTATGTCAGGTGGCACTAGTTTCATGAACCCCCTGCCTGCATTTCTGTCTGAAGTGATGATAGCATTGTCTGACCTGGCTTGTGATACAGGTGAGAGTGCTGTCAGTTCAGTGATGTTTTTTAAATTACTGACATGTCTGCTTGAGTGTGGACATGATTACAAGAACAGCTGTCATATCATGTAGATTCCGTGTTCATTTTTTTATGTCCTTGACAATCGAACTATTAACCTTTTGATCAATGTCTCTGTAATCTGAATCTGTTTTCTTACAGGATTTTGTTTTTCTGTTGCAATGTCAGAACAGCTGTAGTTTCCCTTGACCGTGGGTAGAGTTTTGTATCAACAGCATGGGACATAGGGTAAATGGGGATGAGTGTTTTGCTAATTAAACAATACAGAAATGTGTTCTTTTAATCCTAGTTATTTATAATTATGTCCTCCTTCCCCACATTGCAATCCATAAGCTGTGATTAAAGCTCAGTCCTGAAAAAACTCTTTTGTAAAAATCATTTTTTAAATTGTGTTTGATTAAATTCAGTCTCGAGCCTCGTGGCTGGAATTTCTACTTCCCAAGTCAAGTCATTGACTTAAGTAGGATCTAAAGACCATATTTGAATGCTTTCATGTATAACACACTTTATTCCACAGGTGGCTCTGACTAGAAGAAAGGTCTTTGTCTAATTAGGACCAGCACTGTAGCATTCACATAAAAGAACTGTGTTAGAAACCTGCTCTGATAGATATGTTCTTAGAGGGGAAAAATGTTTTTGTTAGAAAATCAGTTAATATTGTTTTAAAAATCCTCAGTTTTTTGATGATCACATTGAACTACCTTGTGAAAAATAAACACTATGTCTACTGGTACAAAACAAAAGTAAGCCTATTTACATACAGCAGTTTTCTTCTTTTGATTATAAGTTTTCTAGGTAATATGCTAAATGTTTTTAGATTTATAAAATACTTGACTGTAGCCTATACCAACTGGGTATGTAAGGAAGTTTTTTTGATTTGGTGGTTGCTTTTTTTTCCAAAACTTTTAAAAGCATAAAAAAATAATTAGTGTTTACAGTTACATCTCAACAACTCCCACTCAACATTTCTTTAAAATTGTAGATTAACTTTTTGAAGACTGAAATGGAAAGGAAGAGCAAAATGATACGAGACCTCCAAAATGAGGTAAGAGGAACACTTGATTGTCATCTCAATTCAGATTTCATGTTGGAAGAGAGTCTGGTTTGGCTTCATATGTAAAGCATGTTATTGTAGAAGGCAAAAAAGGCACCAGTGAAATTCTCTGAACAGAAAAGCAAGCAAAAATGACTGTGTACATTTAGAAATAGTGTTTTATTGAATGCAATGGTTGACTCCATGCTCATGGTGCTTAGTTTGATAGCACACTCCTGTAACTTTTGCTGCTTTGTTGAAAAGGAAGTTCTGTAGGTTATTGACATACAGTGAAACTTTTTTCTTATAGCTTACTTTAGAAATAAACAGCAAGAGGAGGAGCAGGGCAATGCAATATCAGAACTGAGATTCTTAATAAAATTTAAAAAAAACTCAAACTCCTACAATGTTTTTTTTAAGCTTTGTGTGCCATGAATATCAATCCTAGATTGATCCCAAAATTCCAAATAAAATATATAACATGTTTTAAATAATGTTTGTTGGTATTAAACTGAATTTACTTTGAAATTTGGTCTTGGAATAGAAACATGAAATATTTGAGCAGCATTGTATTTCTTTTCCCCCTTATCCTTTTCTCTCCACACAATTTGCCTAAATCAGGATGTAGTTTCTCTTTCCATTCCTTCATTTTGCAAAGAATATTGCCCTTGAAAATATTTTATTCATATGATGCCTTGTTCTCTTGCCAGCCAGGCTTCTCATCTTTATCTGCTTTGTTCAATTCTTTTGCTTTTCTAAACTATTCTGTGTGTATGAAAACTTGATCTCTTTAAAGCTGTCATTTAAACAGGAATCTCTAATTTCTTTGGTCTATGACATTGTATATATATATGGTCAATCTGAAAAATGTGTACATTACTTTTTAAGTCATAAATGTATCCTAGTTTTGGATTAATTTTTTACAGTAGTCAGGAGGGAGGCATGGCCAAACCATAACGTTATTTGATACTATCTCACATCACTTGCTAGGGGCAGGAGGAGGGGACTCTGTCATTTCTGGTTCTGTTTGAGAGAGAAGAGCATGGTGACTGAAATGCTCTGGCGCTGTTTCACTTTCCTTGTAATTTGTTTTTCTTACACCTTTTGTTATTAATATTGTTGCTCTTACTGTTCATTTTCTTACCTTACAGCTATTTCTAGTAAATTGTTCTTGTCTCAAACTGTGATTTTCACCCTTGTGCCTCCAATCCCCAAATCCATTCCTGGAGTGGAGAGTGAGAGGGGAGGGAGGCGAGCGAGCTGGTTTGGGAGAATCCCACTGGGGTACTGACCTGGGGACTTCTGCTCCTAAACCACCACAACAACAGGAAATGTCTCTTTCAGCTGCTCATGTTGTTTAGGCCATGCCCTCAGTTTCCTTTGTCTACAGTCAAAAATGCCTTGCCTTCTATTCTCACCTGTTATCATTGGATGCTTTGCAATTGAGCCTTTAAACTCTAATAAATCATATCGGTCTCATCCTATTGAGCAGTCATTAAAAACTCTTTTCTCTTACTGAACACAAATACATCATTAATCAACATTTAAACTGTCTGACTGTTAATGATTTGCTTAGGTAGGTCAGTAGACTTCTCTAATATTTAGCATATTTATAGCAAATTTTAGAAAATCTACTTTGAAAGGAATCTTTCTTTTGGTACCAAATATCAGCTACTATGTAGAAAAGAAACCAAAAGCCATACCTACCTAATGGCTTTCTATTAAATCTGTTAAAATTTTATGCAATGTTTGTTAGTTCCCTGAAAGTAACCACTTATATCAGTTTTTTGGAAATTTGACTGAATTTAAATTATATGATTTTAAGGATATGTTATGTTATTTCGATTCTGCCTCCAAACACTGAATACACATTGCTTTTAAAAATCTCATAAATTTGGATATGCTATATATTTAAATAATTGATAGCATTTTATGTGTAGGTTTTGAAACAATAATCTGCGTACAGCTATGTAGAGATAGATAATGAAAATGCTTTCTCCGTAGCTGCTCTTGTTCTTTCAAATATTGCATTCACCCTCATTTTATATTGCCAAATTGTGAATTTTGCAATCTTAGGCTCTTCTGTGACTGTAAAAATAATTTCCTGTTTAGTTCTGCCCTTTCAGCACATACCCTAGTGCCATTCAGCTTTGCCTTTTGGAGATACAAATAGATGGCAGCAGCCTTCCAGCTGAATGCAGCAGCTGTCATGTAGTGTGTGAGGAGAGGACATTGAACAGAAAGGCAATTTTTAGCCTATTCAAGGCTTTGGGGGAAAAAATAAACAGAAAATAAATGTCGATGCTGTTGAAGAAAAAATGTGCCAGGTAGAGCACAAAGGGATTAGGTGTCTCAAAATCATCTGGGTCTTAGAAGTCTTTAAGTGCTTCCTGCAAATACCACAAAATAGCTGTCAGACCTCCAGCTGTAACATCATGTGGATTGTATTAATTTAGTCTTAAAGGATTGCCACGTAAACAGATATGCTCTTATTTCAAGCAATTTCTGTTATTGACAAAGAACCTTAGAAGTTTGGAAATGCAGAAGCACTGGTAGAACTAAGAAGCTTGCAAAAATGTAGACTAAAATAGAATATGTATAAAAAGAGATACTTTAAAATTTTCACTTTTGTAGATGGCCTGTTATAGACTGAGCAGCTCACTTCTAGCATATCATATGGTTTGTGGGAAATTGGGCCTGTATTGTGTCTGATAGTTGCTCATATTTGCCAGGAATATAAGCCTGTAAATGTTTCTATTTAAATCCTGAACTACTGGGATTTTGGAATTACACAGCTTTATCATCAATGGGGGTTTTGGATTTTGAGAAATAATTATGGATAATGAGACATGCAGCTGTTGAGCAGTAAGTTCATTAAAAGATTGCTTCTCTGAAAATTCAGCTGCCTTCAGAAATCTTGAAATACACTTTGCAGATAAAAATATACCACTTTTAAATAATATGCATAGTCAGCTGTAGCTTAAAGAAACATTCGTGAGAAGTACAACTGCTATGACCTAGACCTATACCTTTACAATTCTGAGAAGTATATAAGCATGAAAGTTATGAAATTTCCTGGCTAGATGCATTACTTAGATTGTCTGCCTATGACTGACAGACATATATTCAATTTGATATAATTGGACTGGATAAATTGCATTTTTATATCCCTTCTTTGCCAAAGGAGTATTAATGTGAAATCTACTGGCAGTCAAATTTGCTTTCTTGTCCAAACCTCTTAATGATTAATTTCAAGTAAAAAATCTAATAGGTGTTGAAATGTATCTGTTGAAATAGATAATTTGATTGAATAAAAAAGGCAAAAAAGTGAATCCACGTATTTCATGTGTATTCTGTTAGAGTAATTGTCTTCAATGATTTTTTTGTTTTCTGCAAGATGGAAAAAACTTTGCAAGAGGGGATTAAATTCTCTGTGCTTTTTCTTTCATGACCCTGAAATACAAAAAAAATTCAGGACTAGAGCATCTTCTTGAAAAGAGATGTGCAAGTATTGAAGCTGCACTCATTAAGAAGCCAAGCTTGGATCTTGCACAAGCTCATTGTCATGCAAGATGCCAGCTCTCATTCTGGGAGTCTGTGAGCTGAAGCTGAGCTGCTGAGTTGCTGAATGCTGCTGAGGCATGACCTGCCCAGAGGCACCTTGTTAGTAATTTGAGGTTTAAATACCGGGAATTGAAGGACTAGGGAACAGAGCTAGAGAGAAGATGAGCTAGAATGTATGTATTTAAATCATCTCTGAGAGTGGTTACAACTTTTTGGGTGTGACTTGTTTGAATTTTATACAATATTGAAAACCACAAATCCAGTAAGACCTGTTGTCTGACACTTGCTTAGCCTTAAATCACTGAAATTCAGTTAACTATTTTCAGCTAAGCTACCTGACTGTACAGCAGTTATTCACATCAATATTGAAGGGTTTTTTTGCACTGCTTTAGGGGTTTTTTGGCTTTTTTTGTTTGGTTATTGTTCTTTCCCAATCCTTACTAGCTAATTTTACTGTTTTCATGTCACCCCAGAACCTGCACCTAAAGAGCTTAGTTGACATGCTTGGTCTTTTGCTTTCTGTGTAAGGCTTCTCCTCTTGCAGAGGCAGCCAACAGCAGCTGGGCTGTTCTGCATCATTTACCTGCCCGTTCCTTTGCAGATGAGGCATCACTCACATCTATGTGCACATGGGTTTTCTTAATGTGTTTGTATTTCTTAGATACATAGAACAGTTTGGGTTGGAAGGCACCTTAAATATCATCTAGTTCCTACCTCTCTGCATTAAAATTTCAGTGTTTAATTCAAGGCCCTACACAGGCATGATGGACCTGGTGCATAGTCATCTTAAATAACCAGACAGACAAATTAATCATTTCCCCTGGCCTCCTTTTGGTCTGACAGTTTGGGTTTGGTTTGGACCTAGTTTTGTCATCACTTGTGATGTCCATATGTCTCAGGTTTCTGTGGTTGAGACGGCCCCCGGGGTGTTAGAAAGTCTCTTTTTTCCCAGCCCCGTGACTGAAGAAGAAGTCTAGATACGTTGGTTCTACTTTTCAAGGTTGTTTATTTTCTCTAATCTATTCCATTCCTTCTCTGACCTGCTGAGATCTGTCCAGCAGGTCAGGTTGTGGCACAGTCCCTGCCCTTGGGGTGCTGTTAACTTTTTATACTAAGAACTACGTGTGCTTTATTTACAATAATTTTCCAATACCTATCACCTATGTTAGACAGTCTGTCTCTACTCTAAACCAATCCAGAAGTGCCACCATCACAGCAGGAGATGGAGGACAAGAAGAAGGAGAAGGACAGGACACGCCCAGATTCCTCCATCTTGCCTCTTGAACCCCCATTCTAAAAACCCCAAAATTCTACTTTTTTATCCTGTGACAAATTCACTATCATTCTACTCAAACCCTTGTGGCTTGTAAGTCCTCACACAAAGTTGGTAATTGTTTCCATGAGCTAAAATCAAAGGCACAGGTGTTTGTGACTCCATGCCAAGGTCTCTGAGCCCCCTGCCAGGGTCTCGAGTCCTCCAGGGCAGCCAGAGGAATGTCCTGGGTCCCAACACAGATGTTCTCACTGGGGTTGGTGAGCTCTGCTAGCTGCTGCCTGGGGCACACATTGAGTGCAGCTCATGTCACACATAGCTCATACTGATGCAGTCCTCAAAGGGTAGACTATATGGCTGTTTCTCTTGTAGTTTTCCTGGTCTTTGTAAGGTTTATCTTTCTCTTTATTTTGGGGTATGCAACACTTTTGTCTTAACCAGATGAGTTTTTTAAAGTATTCGTGATAGTTCTCCAGGTTCATAAACTTATTCAATTTTTCCAATCCATCAGCATATGTAGTGTTTTGCTATCTTGGTTTGCAATCCAGAAGGTATCTCAAGGAAGTACAGCTTGTTAATTCTGATACAATTTTACGGATCAGTTACCACACTCAGCAAATTCTTTTGCATTCTGATAATCTTAAGGAGGAATATAAGCATTCTTTATGCACATCCATAGGCCTCTGAATATTTTAGTGGCTTTGAGTTGAGGTAGAAGTGAAGAATTATTTCTCTTACTCACCAGATATTTTTTGTTCTATTTCTATTATACAAGGTCCTGTGAAGGTTGAATCAAAATCAGAATAATTGCTCTTATAATTAATAAACCTGTATTCTGTTCAGCAAAATAACTAACATCAAGCCTCTGTTTTTCATAAAGCATGTTTACAGTCCTAAAAATACCTTTCCAATGTATATAAACTGCTCTTAATCTAGAGAAAACACAGTCAAACAGATTTTATTAATACCATTTGAAAAAATACTGAGTTAAATACAATTTTGAGTCATCACATAGTGATAGTTGTTGTTTTGCAAATATGAAGGTAAGGAAGGAAAGACTTTTAGAAAGTTTCTACATGCAAACTGTGGTGGTGTTCTCAGGGGTCCCAGGATGAGGGAAGAGATGAGAATCTTGACTCCATGTTTCAGAAAGCTGATTTATTATTTTATGATATATATTATATTAAAAGAAAATTATATACTAAAACTATACTAAAAGAATAGAAGAAAGGATTTCATCAGAAGGCTAGCAAAGAAAGGAATTGAATGATAATAAAATCTTGTGACTGACCAGAGTCCAACGCTGCTGGACTGTGATTGGTCATCAAGTAGAAACAACTCACATGGACCAATCGAAGATGCACCCGTTGCATTCCACAGCAGCAGATAATCATTGTTTACATTTTGTTTCTGAGGCCTCTCAGTTTCTCAGGAGAAAACATCCTGGCAAAAGGATTTTTCATAAAATATGTCTGTGGCAGCAAACTACTCTCTGCTTAAAAGACAGAGAGGACTAACGTGGAAAGTAAGAGCCTAGCAGAATTTTACTTACTTTGCTGTTTACCACAATCTGCTTTGCCTGCTTAATATTTTAAACTGTGATAACCATTCAAGAATGAATGTAAAATCATGCGGTTCCTTTTAAACTTCTTCAGAGAGGATTTTAAATACTTTGCTACACAGCATTCAAGCTCAGACCTTGAAAGCACAGTCTTCTCATGGCTAATGTAGGAAGAGTAGTTCCTCAGTCCTACTTTGCAGATACTGGCTGCTCTGTTCTCTGTTTTTAGATCTTGCTGTGCTTCCCACATGGCTTTGGCTTGGATATTCATAGCCAGGAGAAAAAGTGCTGTAGTCTCACGGGAAAATCTAGGCTCCTTTTAATGGGCATCATGAGGAGCTGAATAAATGGGCCATTGTTGGTAGACAAAGTAATGGGAATGTCTGCTTTGACTAAGTGGTGGCTCCCATCCAGAATGTCACAAATGTCAAAATTACAGCTTGTCATGGCAGTATTTGTTTTCTATTTTAAAACACATCTTGTCTTCACACATTTTGATCTGTCTGTGCAGACCTTTACGTCTGTCAGATGACTAACACGTGGTCTGTGAGGTAACAATGCTCTTCCAATCCAGCCTCTCTTTTCTGTATGAAATTGAACATATTTATCATTCATATAAAAAGCTTGTTCTTCTAATTAATAATGTGTCTTTATTACGTTGTTTGCAGTAAAGTTACACACATTGCTATATGCAAAATGCAGTATGGATATTTACACTAGATATGCTGAAGCTTATCTAGTAGACTGGCTGAAACACTGTATTTTTATTTTGGAAATTTCACCATAAATGAAAGTTTTTTTGATCTTACCAATGCTTGCCAAAGGTGATCAAAGGAAAGTCAAAAAAGAGTAGAGTGAAATATATTGTGTCATTTCTCCTCTGCTTTGGGAAGGTGAAAGTATGTCAAAAAGGGGAAGGTACTGGTTTAGAGATGCTAATTCAATATGCCAAGCTAGATGGACTCATGGCTGAGCTTCTGACATATAAAGTCTGACATACTGCCATAAATTCAGTAACTTGAACTGAAGAGATTATTATCTAATTTATTTAGAGGAAATGTTGCTATCAAGCAGTCTGAATCTTGCTTTTTGCAGGAAAAAAAATACAGGAAAAAAAATGTAAATCCTTCAGTGATGAGAGTTGGGTTTTTTACATTAAACTACAGTAAATAGCTCCAGTACATGGAGCCAAATTTCTTTTTGTAGCTTTTGCATCAATGCAGCTGTTCAGAGAAAAAGCAAGGAAAAATAGCTGATTTTAAATTAGAATATTCTGCTTTCTCACCCTTTTCCCAAGACAAGGGATTCAGGCATAAAATATAAGTTCAGTATCCTGGATAGGTCAATGATTCATGAAGACTTAGTGTTAATGGCTCAAAAAAAGTCAGTTGGATCCTCTAAATTAGGTCCTACTCCTGGCTTCACTTCATCTTGTCAAATGACTTTTAGGAAATGATTAAATATTAATGGTGATTAAATTGGAATTCTGTGTCGCTAGATTAAGAATACCCCTAGGTGCCCATCCAAACTGTCCCATGTCTGTGTTTTCATTAAGTGAACTCTTTATGGATTTACTCGAGGATCCTTACGGAGGACAGACTTTCCCTGCTAATGCAGCTGGGCCACTTCAATGCTGAAGGTATCTCATGTCCTGCCAGCTTTACACACTGATAGAAGGTGTTGCTGCCTGCACCTGACACAGTAGGACACAGATGGCACCTAGTTTCCGCTACTGACGTTTTGAAGATACATGGATTTAACTTATGATTTTGGTATGCACATGCTTACTGTGGCAAATTGCTACCATGATTTGCTTATCAAGATATAAGAGTATGTGACCTCATTTTTACCTCATCCATCCCAGAGATGGGGCCAAACACATTGCCTCCTAATACAAACCCTGTGCTGAGAGAATTCTCACCTTTCAAACATTGTAGCGCTGGCAATAGCGCTTGCAGAAGATTTGTGGATTAAAAAGAATATTTTAAAGTGCTGGAATTTCCTAATATGGAAATATTATACTTCTGGAAATCATGTTGTATTCCCTAAGTGTGGATCGACCATATCAGGATGGAAGTAAGAGGAAAGTATTATCTATTACATATTGTGTAGGTGCTTACAACTCTGTATATTGAATGAATATGGCATGATGAAAACACATTTAGTATGTGAATCAATCTGGGGTATTTTTGGGGTCCCCCGTGGCAGGAAGGAAATTATGAATCTGACTCCATGTTCTTAGAAGGCTGATTTATTATTTTATGATATTATATTAAAGAATGCTATACTAAAACTATACTAAAGAATACAGAAAGGATACTTACAGAAGGCTTAACAAGATACTAATGAAAAACCCGTGGCCTCTTCCAGAGTCCCAACACAGCCTGACCGTGCTTGGTCATTAAGTAAAAACAATTCACATGTTGGATAAACAATCTCCAACCACATTCCAAAGCAGCAAAACACAGGAGAAGCAGATCAGATAATTTTGTTTTCATTTTTCTCTGAGACTTCTCAGCTTCCCAGCAGTAGAAATCCTGGCGAAGGGATTTTTCCAGAAAATATGACAGTGACATCAATCCAGTAAAACTGCCTCAGAAATATCATTTTTCTTATTGAAAGATATTGTAGTAGCTTCTTCAATACAGCTTATAGAAATTTCAGATGTCTGTAGATTGTCCTTGCAAAACTTCTTCAAAAAATTGTATATATTTGCCACAAAGTTCTGTAGCAACAAACATTTAGTGTACTGAGAGAATTCAGGAGACAGAGCCTATTAAAATTAAAGCATAACTGAATGGTATGACTCCACAGAGAGCCACATAAATGTATTCCTTAGTCATCTCCTGCCCTTCTTCTTTCATAACTGTCATTTCATAACTTCCATAATATGTCATTTCTGCTTTAAGACAGATGTTTACAATTCTGCTTAATGCAGTGTTTCATGTCCTGCTGCTGTTACAACAGAAAAATGATGTTGTAGAAAGTCATGACCCTTTACTCCACTAGTGATAAAGGACCTGATTTTTTTGAAGTCAGAAAGGTGTTTTGTATTTAAATTATTTTTTTATTTACAAATTATTTATATTTGTTTACAGCACATTATTCATTCCTTTAACACTACTTTAATAGAGCTTTCACTGTGATTTTTTTTTTCTAAAAAGCTCAACCTACAGCTTGCAGCAGCACCAAGTTCTTGTCATCATTCTGTTCACAGATGTCAAACAAATGAAAAGACCTTCAGGTTAACGTGTACTTAGCTAGGTGTTCTCCTTTCTTGATCCTGCAAAACATCCACAAGGCACTTAGCCACCACTAGCAAAGGGAAAGACCCAAGAATTGCTAGGTTTTTTTCTCTAAATAACCTTGCATGGCATAGGCAATTGCCTTTCATTGCAGATATAAATTCTGTACAATGGGGTTCTGTATCTAATGTGCTGCTGGTTTTAATTACACTGTCTGTCATGGAAAGAATTAGTAATAGCATTTGCTTACCCATAGCAGTCATTGAAATGATTGGAACAGCAACAGAAACACAAACCTCCTGCTAAAAGCTCTAATAGAAGATTTTTGTGTGTTGCCTATCAATTTGTTCAGGTCAGCTGGACTACGTGAAATACAAGAAAAAATAAACAACCTTTATCATTGGCAGAGATAGGCAGAGAAAAAAAATACACTGTTTGTTTTGGAAATCTTGCTTTTAAGTACCTTTTCCTGTAACACAGGAGTGTAAGGCTGGGGGACAGGTTATAGAAAATAAAGCTTAAAATGTATGAAACAGTCCAAATATATCTAAGCTTACAGCAGTGGCAATGTGATGTGTTTGCTGGGGTTACTGAGTTTGGCTGCCAGCTTCTGGATTTGGCCAGAAATAAAACTTGCCTCCTAAATAACAGTATTAGAGCATTAGTGCACAGAGAGACTGAAGCCTGACCATAAAAAAGTGGGATTTTCCCAGGAATTCAGAGCTAGAAGGACAGTGGTGCTTACTGAGTTCCGATTCAGACAGATATGAAAAGTCATTCACATATATATATATATATATGTCTTCACTACTAAAATACAGCTATTTGACATACTTGGCCATCAAAAAACTGTGAGGAAAAGAAACTTAAATATGCTTAAGAATGTCGAGGCAAACACCCATTACAAAAAGTCACGATGTCTCCACTGACCATAATGAAAGGTAGAAAAACAGTTTTAAGGATCTTGACTAATAAACTTGAGTATCAGAAACTCAATTTATCTGTCTCAGAAAGATGAAGGGCTCAGCCAACCCTGCTGGGGTTAAAGCAGTCACACTGTTTCACGAGATAGAAGCCATTTTTCATCATTGTGAAATATAAAACTAATATCCAAAGCAAACTGGATACCAATCCATTGATATCAGATAAATCCAGTTATGTGATTTTAGTCTGTTGATGTCTTCTGATTTCTCTCCTAAAGGCACAGTGAACAACTCTGGCTTCACAGGAGATGGAAAACCATTCATCTTGGCACTTGGCCCTGACACTCCTGCTGACCAGAGTCCAGGGTTTTTTGTGTTCTTGGGTTTGTATGGTTTTTTTTAATGTATTGGGCATAAGAGAGAAATATTTAAATTATGAGTAGGTGCTTATCATGGTTTGATTTGTATTATTTATCAAATGGAAGGAGAGTCAAATTTATCTTTTACATGACAAAAAGAAATCATGTCAGAGCTCAGATACAGTGTCTGAATTGAATTGCTGAGAATAATTTTCTGAGGGAGAAAGTGATTATCTTAGCTTGAACATACTTTATGGCCTGTGCTTATCAGTTGCTTTGTACTGGTGATGTCTAGGTTATATAGTTTGTTCATTCTGGGTTTAGATCCTGATGCAGATTCAAATAGATAATACTGGTGTTTCAGACTATAAAATCTAAATTAAGAGTATTAAAGCACTCATTGTGTGACCAGAAATCAAGATAAACTAACTTCAAAAAATGACATCTGAAATTTTGTGACTTTCACTTTGGTGGTGTAAGTTTAACCTTCGGTTAGTAGAATGTATGATTCATCAGATAAATGTTAATCGCTCTAACTTCAAATTTACATGGTACAATGATAATAAACCCCTCTGAACTGGACCTGGGGGTAGCTTGTCATTGTTAACAAGCTCTATAAACTGTGATTCTTGAGGTTCTTATGCTAAAATCAGATGGAGAAATTATAAAAAAGACAATACGCTGCATATATAGCTGCATAATGATTTAATGATTTATACAAAACTTATTTGCAGGAAAGGAACTTACTAAAACTGCAGCTGTAAAAGTGGTTTTATTGAGCTTCCAGGTGTATAGTTAGTGCTTTTCTCTGTAAGCCTTTGTCCAGGTTTTCTGATTGGCATGATGGTTATTGTTTTCTAAGAATGCTGAAGTAGTCACAACCTCTCACCCTTCTCTAGAGGTGAAATGCTCAATCTGTTATGGTAGGAATTGCTGCTTTTTTAAAAGCATGGGTGAAGGTCTCGAGATGTTTTGTGTTTATTTGGCCAAGCTACTGGCATATGCTTCAGGAAAACAGATGCAGAAGAGAAGGGTTATTTTCCAAAGTTAGGAAGAGAAAGGAACATATCCCCTTGTAGTGAAGCGAGGGGTTTTTTTTCATCAGGTTCCAAAGGCATGTTGACAAAAAAGGTATGACACTACAGCTTCTTTTCTTTTTGTGTTTTTATATTGGAGGTAGATCTTTAGGCAACATAGATAAAGTCAATGATTATATAATGAATATGTCTTTCATTAAGTCTAGTCTCACATTTTGAAAATATTATTAGAACCCTAACAAGGATTATAGGAATGTTATAAGACAAAAGGAAAAAAAAAAGCCCAGTGACTGAGGCAGAAAGCTTTTTATTTTCAATATGGAAGCTGTGAAGAACATGTTAACAAGTTTAGCAAGTTGTCTTTAAGAGTTCTGACTTCTGTGGGCTGTTACGATCCAGTTATTAAAATTGTTAGAGATGTCTCTGCCCAAATTAAGGTACAAATGAGACCATATGGACCATATGCCCACGTCAATAGTATGGATTTTATTTAACAGTAAATATGAGGTAAATAGAGAAATATACAAAGAAATAGCAAAAGGTAGAGGAGAGAAGGAGAATGACAGAGAGACAGATTAAGTAGAAAATATCACTACTGTAGATCCCAACAGCATTCCATTGATCCTCTTCTTCTGGTCTTCTTGGTGTTGAGGGTCCCACAAAACACAGAGTTCAATGGATTTATATATGGTTTGGGCCAGGTGGGAATGTCCTGGGAGAGCAAGTTTGACAGTGTCTCATGCAACAGAGACTCTGGATTTGTTGCATCATGTGCAGTCATCCTGTGCAAGCCTCAGGAATGAGTCTGGGGGGCACTTCAGAGGTGTTTGATGCTTTATGGCACCCCTCAGCTGCCTTCACGTGAATGTTCCCCTTGGATGTCGCCTTCCCAGGGTGTAGGGGAGGTTACAGCAGAGCTGGTTTGTTGTGAGGGGGGCTGGGTGTTCACTGCCTCTGACCAGAGGTTCTGCCACACACCCAAAACTCTCCTGCTCCCCGTTTGTTTGGGCAGGGAGTGTGTGCAAGCCAGGCCTCAGCAGATGAGCCTGGGGGCTGTGGCCTCCCCCACCCTGAACCAGCCAGAGCTGATTTTCAGGAGAGCTGCTGGGTCTGGCTTTCTTGTGGATGTGTTCTTCTCCCTCAGCCTTGTTTACTTCTACCCAGACCAGAGATAATTGGATAACAGTGTCATCTTCATCTTATCTCACATTCGCTTAGGCAGCTGAACTCCCAGTCAGGAGGCACGTTCAGGAAGGGTTGGGCTTTGGTGGTAGCAGATTCTTTACACGGTTTTGGCATGATGGGCAACCAGTCCTTCCTGACAGTGGTTAAGCCATTAGCCATGACACTGCAGTCTGTCCCAGTGGGCAGCAGGGAGTGGACACTGGACTCGTGTGGAATTACTGAGCCTAGGTACCAGGGCAGTGAGAGCAAACTGCATGGGAAGAGACAGCAGGATTCTTACCCGTGAGGCAAACACTGACAGCAGGTTTTTGCACCTGAATTTTGGAATGCACTGAAACTACTGGTGTAAGTGGTGCAAATAAGCTAAAAGATTTCATACAGTAAGAATTAGGTACAACAGTAACTTGGCTTAATGATATGATTGCATACAAATCCTCCAGCTTACAGCTTTTGTGATAAGCTTTCTAAGATGTTCAAATACATTAAAATACCTGTTTATTTTGAATATAATGATATTTTAACTCCGAGTCTAGAAGGCCATTGCTAATTAAAATAATTTTTCTATATAATTTTTAAATTGATTACTAAAGATATATTTACAGATATTTCATTCCTTATTTTTCAGATTGAAATGTCCAAGATCTTCTCCACTGAAATACTTAATTACAAATGAAGTATTTGAAATTAACACTGCATAAAATTCTGATTAGTATATTTGTTCTTGCTCTTTGAGGGATGCTTAATAAGAAAATGAGCATAATCTTTAATCTTTGTACATCTTAGAAGTCAGAACTTCTGTTCTGAATCAATAGGCCTTTGTAAATTTAAAATTTCATTGATTAATTAATCAATGTCCCTTTTGCTAGAAAGGGGCTTTGAATATATGTTATAGTTCAAATGTTTTTACTGGTAGGCTTCATATTCTGCTATAAAAATTAGTCCTATTAATCAGGATGCAGAGTTATTTTCAACTGTGATATGTGATTTGTGAAGTAACATAAAATCATGCGAATTGTAGCCAAGAAGCTGTCATCTACTTCTAACAAGCTCCTACTTATTATGCTTTGTATAAGATTAACTTTTAATGCTTGCTCTCATTTCTAAAAACATTATTAAGTTCAGATCAAAACAGGACTGTTTTGCTTGCATTCTGATAACCCCGCTGGGTGTTTTTGTTGCAAACTGCCTGGATAATGAGACAGAATCAGGAAATCGTGTTAAACCTAGCTAAATCTCAAAAACTGAGTCCATCTCCTGGCTTTGAATATTTTCATCAAGTTTTGCTTTTTGGACAAATTCTATATATATATAACTATATATACTTTTGCCAGGTTTATTTGGCACAAAATGTGGAAATTTTGACAACTGTCTAGTGCATTGTGTGCCCTGTTGCCACACAGTTTCTCACATTCTGGGTTACTGCGTCGTATTCTCAAAATAGCCTATGTGGAAATTACTTGCAAAAGATTAATGTGTTAGCAGAAGTTATTTCTTACAATAGTTTGTACTGGGCAAAAGGAATATAAATGAACAAAAATGTAATGACTACAATTCATTCTTTCTTTGCTTCTCAAATATGGACAGAGTGCTACTGAACCAAACATCACTAGTGTGTAGAGGGACTGGAAGATAATGAGTTAATCAAACCAAAGGGATGCCTTGATATCCTGGGTTAATTAAGTGCAAGTCCCTAATGAAACAGTGGCTTTGGCACATCTGTTTTACCATCCCAAAAGATGATGCTGATCTTTATGTGAAACCATTAAGATATATGTAAAACACATTCACTGTCTGTTCACAAGTACAGTCTGGTTCTTTAGGTGTACCCCTGGTGAGCAATAGATGAGTCAGGTGTGCTTCATGTCTTTGATTTTCATTTTGTTTACCTTTGTTCATCTCCTATCTGCTATACAGTTCCATTTTTTCAGAGCCAGTTGTCTTATTCTGTATTTCTATAGTGGTTAGTACAATAGGCTGTTGCTCTTTGGTGAGTTACATAAATTTTCAAACAAAGAACCAAAATTAGTAATTGACTGCGACACTTAGTAGAGCAACATCCAGCTCTTTGCAAATCAAATTTTGAAAGATAGAATCTGGATTGTTGGATTGTCTCGTTCAAAATAACATCCTAGTTCCTTTCTGTTGTATCAGAGAACTGTGGGCATCCATGTCAAACAGCTGGGAAAAATGTATTGTTTCTGCAGTAATGTATACTGTTGCATGGTAGCCAGCAACAGTGAAATGTGAAATTATATCAGATCTCCTTCTTATTTTGGAATCAGGAAAATGAGTTTTCAAATGAAATTTTAGTCTCTTTGCATTTGCTTTAAAAAAAAAAAGGTGGAGTTTTTTTTAAGAGAAATTCAAAGCTTCCAGTTCTGGAATTAAAGCTTCCAGTGTTTCAGTAGGATGTGGACCTAAATTTGAACTGTATGGAATTATGTTTTTTCCTCTAAAGACAGATTGTTCTTGTGCACACTGTACAGGAAAGCTGTTGCTGTTCAGTAATAAACATACATTCCTGAAATGTGGTGGGTTCTGTTTCTGTTTGTATATTTACAGTCCATTAATGCAGGAATAATTGGGTTTTGTATTCTTTTAACATTTTTTTCATGTTAAACATGTTATGTTCAGCACTTGTGGATCTGTTTATTGAATACTTATGGTTTTGACCAGTTTTAAAAGGTGTTCACACTGCAGAGAAATCTTCACCCTTGACTGTCAGTTATGGGATAATATGAGTGAGTAGTGGAAAAATAATTACTATGAAGAATTAATTTTGTCAGGGTTTTTTATTTTTCCTGAAAATGAGAAGAAATACCTTTAAAACTCCTACCTGAAAAACCATATTGAGTTGGCAGGATGCTATCAGGTAACTAACTTTCTACTGGTTTTATTACTTGCAGTTTTAAACTATGAAATTTAGCAGAAACACCCCTTGATTTTGATCAAGGTCAAGTGATGAGACCTTGGTCCTATTACTCAGTTGTTAAAATGATTTACAGAAAATGATACTGAGCTATGGAGTTGACACCAAGCAAGGATTAGAGGTTTTTTCCTGCCCTTTTGTACCTCAGCTTATTAAATCTAAATTGCTTTTGGTTGCCAGTGTTCTGGGAAGGTCTCCATGGGCAGTCCTGTTCCTGCTGAAGCAAATTTTAATGCAAATGCCTTTAAGAATTCTGTAAGAGGATACTGTGCCTTGATTAATCTCTCTTGTTTTATTTATATCTTTGTTGGTGACTTGAAGACGTTATCATATAAATAAATAAAGTCAGTATGGTTAAATAGTTAAAGGGTCCCTTAATATTTTAGTAACACTTACTAATAAACTATTTTGGTTATTTTTTTGTCCCATTCTTAGAACAAAAGCCTCAAAAACAAGCTCTTGTCAGGAAACAAGCTTTGTGGTATGCACGCAGAAGAGGTAAGGAAGATTCCTCTCTATTCTAAATCTAATGTACCCAAAAAGTTTGTATCAAAGTGTTTTGTACTGAGGCTCTGGTGTATTATACAGATACAGAGAAAAAGAAAAGGTATATATTTATGTATATATATATAGACCAGAATACAGAGTATATATTATGCTTATGTGGTGAAGTGCTGTCATCCCAGTTAATTTTTGTGACTTCACAAGAAGCAACTGAAATGTATTAGAAAACAAGTTGCAAACTCAAGTTTTAGAGAAATACAATCATCTGGATGTGCCTGTGATATAACTCTATAGATATATACATCTATAACATGTATACATCTGTAACATATAAAACTGATTTCATTTACATGAACTCCATGTCTACACTAAGCCAGGAATTGCCAAAGGTCCATTTTGAAATTAACATTGAGCCAGGAAAGGTCTATTATTATTGATTCCCAGAGTGTTTCATTATTTCAAGGGAAAAAGGGTCACCGTGAAACTGAAGGAGAGAAACCTCCCCTCTGCTGAAGAGTGAGATAGATAGTCAATGATACAAAAGCCCTATTTTTGGCAAATTCCTCCATGTAGAAGTACCTGCAGTCATGTGAGCATTCCCCTTATTTTTCTTTTCATTTAAAAAAAACCTATTACATGTGAATCTGATTTACTCACATTACTTTAGTCTGGGTTTTTTGCATATATAATTTCTTTTAACATCATTGCATCTTGCCAGAATGAAACCAAAGCATAAAAATTTCCTCTGTACTAAAATTTTCCTAATGATTATTGAATGTATTTTCTTCATTAGAGTCTCTACCTTTTAAGTTAGAGATCAGTACTTAGGTGGTCAAGTTTCTGATAAATTCTCAAAGGTAGGAAATAATAAGGTTAGGAGTATTTTTTTTAAGTCTTTCAAAATCTGTTATCTTCCTTTATCCCCATTGTTGGTCTCAAACGTGTTGCAGTGTAGGAATACAGATGTATTTTCTTCCCTTCTTTACTGCTTAAAAGCCAGCAGTGTGTACAAATACCCTTCTTTTTCAAGTGTTTTTCTTAGTGTATTGGGTTTGCAAGGGAAGGTTTTGGTAGTGGGGAGAGCTATTGGGGTGGCTTATTCTGGGAAGCTTCCAGAACTGCCAGTGTAAGCCAGCTTCACTATGCACCTGCCACTGCCCTGGGCTGAGACAATCAGAGATGGTAGTAACCCCTTTGTGATCATATCTTTAAAAAAGAAAAAAGTTACTGCACAGTAATAATTGTTGATAGAGAAGAGGGGTGTCGCAGACCTCTTTTCGTTAAAAATTCTTTCTTAGGATTTTATTCCTGAGAAGCTGAGAGGCCTCAGGAACAAAATGTAAACAATGATTATCTGCTGCTGTGGAATGCAACAGGTGGATCTGTGATTGGCCCATCTTAGATGTTTATAATTAATGGCCAATCACAGCCGAGTTAGCTTGGACTCTCTGTATGAGACACAAACCTTTATTATTCATTCCTTTCTATTCTCAGCTTAGCTAACCTTCTGAGATGAAACTTTTCCTTCTGTTCTTTTTAGTATAGTTTTAATGTACTGTATATCATAAAATAATAAATCAAGCTTTCTGAACATAGAGTCAACATTCTTGTCTCTTCCCTCACCTGAAAACCCCTGTGAACACTGTCACAGAGGGGAGTGAGAATATGTGGAAGAATCTCTGCAGATAGCAAGGTCCATGCAGAAGGAAGGAGAGGAGCTGCTCCAGGCACTAGAGCTAAGATGCACCTGCAGCCTGTGGAGGAGCCCCATGTCACAGCAGGTGGATGTCCCTAAAGAAGGTTGTGACCTTGTAAGACACCAGTTCTGGAGCAGGGAGCTGTGGGTCCATGGAGAGGGGAGCCCAGGCTGGAGCAGGTTTCCTGGTGGGACTTGGGACCCCATGCTGGAGCAACCTGTTCCTGAAGGGCTGCACCCCATGGAAAGGGATGGTGCTGGAGCAGTTTGTACAGGAATGTAGCCCATGGGAGGGACTCACAATGAACAAGTTTTAGAGGACTGTTTCCTGTGCAAATACATTTACCCATGATGGAGCAGAGGAAATCCTCTCCCCGAGGAGGAAGCAGCACAAGAAATGTGATTAACTGGGGGCACAACCCTCATTCCCTCCTGTGCTGCTGAGGGAGGAGGAGGTAGAAGCTGGGAAGTAGAGGGGGGAAGCTGTTTTTAAAATTTCTATTACTTCTTATTATCCTGCTCTGATTTTGATTGGTAATAAATTCAATTAATTTTCCGAAATCAAGTCTGTTTTGCCCATGATGGTAATTGATGAGCAACCTCTCTCTATCCTTACCTCATGAACCTTCTGCTAAAAGGTAGAGACTCTAATAATCATTAGGAGAATTTTAGTACAGAGGAAATATTTTATGCTTTGGTTTCATTCTGGCAAGGTGCAATGACCTTAACAGAAATTATATATGCAAAAAACCCAGACTAAAGTAATATGAGTAAATATTTTCTGTTCCTTGGCCAGTTGAGGAGGGAAGTGATGGAGTGGCTTTGGTGGGCACCTGGCATCCAGACAGGGTCAAACCACCACACCTAGCTGCATAATACTTGAATCTTTGGTAATTAACTTGAAGATCTTTTCTCTGATTATGCCTGTTTTAATATTTGCATCTAAGGATGAAGCTTAAGGATAATTTAATTTTATTACAGTGTGACAAGCCCTGGCAGTCAGAGTTCTTTGGAAAATTAAAAATAAATTAAGTTATAGTCAAGACAGCAGATTGTGAGTGTATTTCAAAGTGTGAGAATCTCCTACTTTATGAATCATCCTGGCCAATTTGCAGCTATTAACCATGGTTGTTGGAACAAGCAGAAATGCTACTGGAGCATCCTTTTTTTGTGCTCATTTTGCCAGTTAAGTTGTGCCAGCCAGAAGAACACAGTGTGTTTTCTGTTTTTAATAAGTTATGCTTACCAAGCATAACAACTGTGTGAACTCAGTATCCTTTCAGGTATTATATCCAATACCTTTTGTGGGTAGGATTGCCTGCCAGGAAGCTCCTGCTTTGTTTTGCTGCCTCAGGCTGCATGCAGACAGACAGTGAGGGGTTCCTTGTTGTCTGGTTGCTTCAGTGGGAGCATGCTTGTGATCCTGCACACTTTTAGCATGTCTGGATCTTCTTCTCCAAGAAGGCAGGGCCTTGGAAGGAGCAAGGCAGAGTGGTGCAAATTTTGGGATTTCCAGGACACTGAAAGGGACGCATGCCAGGGAAAGACTACCAGACTCTATATTTTAGAGACCTGTGTTTAATGGTAATTTGATCTCACTAAGAGGTCCTCTCCCTTGAAGCACAGAAAATCCGCAAAATAACCAAATTTTATCACAAAGAGTTGCAGGTCATACACATGCTTTTGACCTGCACTGAATGTATTTAGCTTTATGACTCTTAATTTCATCACAGGCTTCATATTTAGCAAATGAGTTATACCTTAATTATAACTCTCAGATTCCTCTACAGCCTATTTGGATACCTTGCATATCACAGAAACTGTATATTTTATTAAACACAGCCTTCAGAATAATTAAAATTGGTGAACACTTTCTCACTGGTTTTTAGATGATGTAGAATATATTCCACAGCTCAATTAATTGTATTGTCTGGGTCAGAGGACAGTGCTATTGAATGAACTAACAGTGAATAAAGTCACAGAACAAAGAATTCTGCTGGACTGATCTTGGCTATTAGTGTCAGATTTTACAGAATGCCATAACCCGTTTGGCCTTACTATTTAAACATTTAAAGCAGGTTCTAAAATTTTTGATTCCTTAGATTTCATTCAGCCTTCCCAAAAGTCTGTCACTGAATTTGACTGCATCAATTGGAAAGAGATAAAATCTTTCCAAAAATTCCAGCTTAAGAAAGATATACTGCTTTTGTAATATCTTATGTTTATGGAATGCTCTTTCAGTAAATGTGAAACAGACTTCTAATCCATTCCAGGGACTTCAAAATACTTGGCATTAATTAATACCAAAAAATTTATTGAGTATCAGTTGGGACTGTGGATTTTATTTAAAAAAATATTACTTTGAGAGGATTCTTAGATAAATGGGGAAATAATGTTCCTTGGATAGTTGGGTTTAGTACAAAAAATCCATTTCTATTTATTTTGTATAAATAATAAAATAATATATAGACTACTGCTTAGAATTATTTTAAGGATATATGTAGCAATATATAAAGTAAATATCATCTTAAACTGCTATAAATAAGCATACTATGCCTGTACTTTCAAGGGCATGGTTACAAACTGAAAAACTAGTTCCAAACTAGTTCCTTTGGATGCCACCTGGAACACCCTGATCTTTACAAAGACCTGTATAAGCCTATGGAGCCTCTTTACTTCTAAGAATAAGATTGTTTGCTTTGGAGGTGATTCCTTCAGTTATGCTTCATGGAAAGTGTTAATAACAGCTCATGTCTAAAATGTGTAAGCCCAACTGCTGTTCTTTACAGTACTAACTCAGATATGTGCTTTTGGTGGGTGCCATTTTGCATTTTCCTTGGTGCTTTTGCTTGGTTTGGCTTGTGAACCTGGAAAAGCAATTGACGATTATTTGGAGTGGGGTGTTCTAGATTTTAAATCTGATCTAGGTTCTGCTGTTCTCAGAATTTACAATGGTTTTTTTAATATTTAAAATTTAAAAAAAACCCCAAAATCTGATTTGATTATCCTCACTTTCAGTCAAAAAAGATCCAAGCCCAGCTGAAAGAGCTTCGTTATGGGAAAAAGGATTTGATTTTTAAGGTAAGTTTTATTTCACTATAGTTAGCTAAAGTATTAGGGTTAATATAGCATTGGAGTAAAGTAGGAATATGATAGCTGCCTTTATTATTGCAGTTCTAAGGAATAAGTTTGTTCTGAAAAGAGCTCAAAACACCAAGACAGACTTTATACCATAATGCATTTTCAGAAATATACTTATATCTTTGTGCTCACAACAAGCAAAATTCTGGGTTACTGCTGATGAATAGAGCCTGTTGCCCTATTCCATACATTCTGTAACATGTCTTTCATGTTTCTAACTGAATGATGTAAGAATATTTTACAGATGCTTCTTGTTTTTCCTTTAATTAGCACTCCTCCATGGCAAAGTCAAGTATTGTTAACATTTAAAGCAAATCTCTGTGTTTGTGATAAGCTTGAGCAATGTAATGTTCCTTAGGTCTGAAGATTTAAGAAGAAACTTCTGTTGCTTAAACAATCCAAATGCAGTCTGTTCTAGCTAGCACATTTTAAAAAATAATAAAAAATTTAAAATAAAGGAGGGGAAGACAAAACATAAAGACATTGCTGAAGGGCATCAAGTCCTTGTATACACAGGGAGAAGTTAATCCCTGTCAAAAGGAAGAGGAGAGAGATGCAGGTCACCTGTCTGAAGGCTGTTAATGGTCCTTTTATATATTCCCAGCATAAAGGAAGGAGATGAAGTAGTCATCTTCAAAGGGACTAGACCTAGAATTACTTACAAAGTCAATTCATGTCAGTATGAGTTCCAAATTGTCTTCTGGAAGTGTTTAACTCTCTCTACTGTGTGTCTGTTGTATATACAGTGCTGTAAATATGTGAATATAGAGTAATGTAGGCCATTTAAAAGACAGTGTGATTTCTGTGCTTTTTTTGCCTCTTTTTGTTTGGTTTTTTTTAATACTTAAGTTTATTCCAAGGTTCTTCAGGGACATTTATTTCTGGTCTCCAAAAGACCAAAACCAGGGAAACAGATATAGAGACAAAAATTAGGTATATTGTAGATCTAGGCATTTAAATTTTAACACCACCTAGCATTAATAAAAGTTACACATCTGTCTTCAGATTCAGTATAATGGAGAGCTTGAGCAGAGGTAAAGATCAAAAATTCTAATCTTGCCTTACTGTGAAAATTTGTTTTCTTTGGCTGAAGCAGTAGGATTGCTCAGCACTATTATCTGCTGGTTGTTTTCATTATGCTAATATACAGTGGTCCCAAAAAAGGATCTGAGCTATGGTAGGGTGTATACTAATGCTTAGCAAGGGAACTCCTGCCAGGTGCTACCCACCTGAGAAAAGCTTACAGAAGATGAAAATGGGAACATAAACAAGTGAACATGGCAGAAAGGCTGTGCAGCATGTCACAGACTTACCTGCAGTGAAATCCACCTTCTCCTGATGCTACTTCAGTGAACTGTGACCATGTAGTAGTTAAGGCACACATGTAGAGAGCTGTACTGAAGGGAGGAATTGTGTGAATGGGAATAGGTGTGGTTTCATCTGACCGGATATGGCTTTCTCCATCATAGTCTCCAATTCAAATGCTTGGAGCATTATCTTCTGAAGACTATGTCTGTATTTGACCACATGAATTACACCTTAAAGTCCTTGATTTACATTGAATAGACATAGTTCTTTGTCAGACATTCCCCTTTTCCTGATCCAGAGATGGAGCAACTGAGAGGCCTTTTAAAAACTTTTATTCCATTTTCTGTCTCATGAGAAGGGTGAGACAGTAGAGAAGTTATAATTCACGCCATCACAATCAGAAGCCAACTATTTCCTAATTACAATACATTTTAAGTGTTTCTTGGCCTATCAGCTTTAGGCACATCATGTTGTAAATGCCTTAAAGCCAATCATCTAAAATTACCCCTCGTGGGTCCCACTACAGTGCATCTTTCACAGTTCCATTTCTCCAAAGTATCTAGTCTTATTTGCAAGGCCATCTTCTGAAACTTGTTTCTAGCTCCATTTCTCTCTCAACAATATCTCTCCTATTCCATGGCATTTCTAAGTCAGAATTTCTTGTCTCAAAGTTTGCATACATATGCACAGTGTGTGGGCCTGAGAACTCTCTACAAATCCATTTCCTACTGTTCTTGATTGTGAAGGAACACTAGAGCCACCAGCTGAGATGTAGGTCTCAAATTAGGTAGTGTGGGTTCTCCTCTTGAGTGCTCTTATTGCAAAATAAGGATAGCTACTTGCCTTCTAGGTAAACGATGATCTAATGTAATTAAAAAAACTAAGAACTTCAGATGGAGAATGTTGGTGAATTGTGGATTCCAAAGTCCCACATACTGAGAACTATGTATTATATATTTATATGCAAATAATTGAAACATCTCTTGGCAGTGTGCAATTCTGTATGAGATTGAATGCCTGCTTTGCTAATATTGATATATCCTTTATATGTAACCAGAAATATATTTGTAGGTTTATTCATCAGTCTTTTTCCTGTCCAAGAAAATTTTATTTGTGAAGCAGAGGGAGCAGCAACCTTGTGCTATCCTCCTAAATCATATGAGATGGGGGAGGGTAGGTTCAGTGTTTGTGTGTGTTTCATATCTGAAGACAGACACACAAAGCAGAGTAGAAGCCTGGAGAGTTTTTAAAATATCTGCTTGTACTGAGTGGAAGGTAAAACAGTGGGAGGAATGAACCCAACACAAATATCTTGTGAAAGATTTCAAGTCAGAGCTACAATTTAATAGGAAAATTACAATAGAGGCAATAGTACAGAAACAGTGGTTTAAACTGACAAAGTCAGAACACAGCCTGGTGCCCTGTTGGTCAGTGTGGTGGTAGCAGTCCAGTAAATGGTGGTTGCAGTCTGATTGGAGCAATGGATGTGGTTTTGTCAAAGCAGTGAGCCTGTGGAAAGGTCTGGTCCTTCTCTGGAGGTCCAGTGGTGGTGGTGGAGAATTCTTGTGATTCTTGGGACTCCAGTGGCACGTGTCATCATGTCCCAAACCCCAGATTGTATAGAGGCAAGGGTGTTCAGTACCTCCCCTAGGATGGGGAATTGCACAGTGGGTTGGTGTGACTCTGGGAGTCATTCTGGGGAATCCTTGATGGCAAATTAGCAGAGAGGACCTCTCAGAGTGGCTGCTGCCTCCCCAGGAGTTATCATGGTTGAGTCATGGCAGAGATAGAGAAACAGTGCTCCACCCACCTTAGCAGTCCATCAGAAGGTAATTAATGTAGGTGGTGGTGGAATACCTACTTTGGTTACAGCCCATATTGTAACCCAGGACCCTGCTTGATCAGAGAGGCTGCTAGGTTTGGGCAAGAACAGGTTTCATTTCTAATTGCTTTGATACTGGAAACAGAACAGATTTAATGTTAGCATTGCTGTTGTGGCTCTTTTATGAAGCTGTTACTCTTTCTGATAAATGGAATGGAAAGTCTTCCTGTCAGTGCAGCATGAATGTTTGGGATAAAATCCTGGCTGCTAGGTACTTCCACATTACTGGACTTTTACCTTTTCCCCTTCCACTCCCTTCCCATCCCACTAAACTTTATTTTCTGTGTGGCTTACTGAGGATTTCAGGAAAGTCTGCTCTCCATATAGATCTGAGCATTGCAGTCTTCTTGGAGCAGTTCACCAGAAGGATGTAAGCTGCAGGCTATTGGATTTCTAAAGTGCATGAAGGAAAGCTGCAGTTCATGTCCATCAAAATAATGCTTTCTCTGAAGATATCAATTCTGAAGATATATGTGAAATAAATAGGGAGGGATTGTTTGATTTTTATTTTACATAATTGACATCAAGAAACTATTTCTTAAATTCTGGTACCTATTACTGTCAATAGCTCTGGTCTGAACTAGACCTCTGGGGATTAAGTGGGAGAGGAAAAGAAATGGGAAAAAGGCAGTTTTCTCCTTAACATTACAATGAATTGGTAGATGATATCTTCTTTATCATATCTTACTAACACTTCTTATGTTTTCCAAGTGTTTTATAATCTAGCTGATTAATTAGGGAGCATATATGTGTGTGTGTTTATATTTTTAAACTCTCCCTATGTGATTTAAAGCCATGGAACAGATAAGTAATGAGCATCACAAAAATTAATTCATGCACCCAAGGTTATAGAGCTCGTCAGTATCTCTACAGAGATTATAATTTGAGTTTCTGTCTCTTTTTCAGATTTCAGTCCCTTAAAGTATGCAGCATGTTATCCTTAAAGAATTGACCCAAGTTGAAATTTGCTTTGTATTATAATGAGAAAACCAGGAAATTATTAATAAAATTGCCACTGAATGTTCTTAATTTTATCACTGCCTCTGTAAGTAGGTATTTACTAGTTCTGAATGACACTACTGAGTTGCAATAATTTAAATTATCATCCTAAACTCTTGATTCAGTGAAGTACTTCTAACTTTAAGTGCTTTGCTAGATTGAGGTCTGCATTTGTTTTAGGCATTACAGACCACTTCTTTTTAAAATTACTTCTCCTTCATCAACTCTCTTCTCATTTTGGGCTATATTGCCCTGGAAGAAGTCTCATGTTTTACTAAAATAGGAAAGAATTAAAAATAGTTTGGTTTATTGTTCATGAAATCCAAATGTGTAGATATGATCGTAATAAGATATGAATAAAAATAAATCCAACGATGATTTCCAACGTCAGTTTGTACAAGTACCTTGTATTATTGAAATTCCTCTTGTAAATTTAAAAGGTGGCCATGCTTCAGTGGTATGGTTTGAGTATATCTTTTTTCTAAGGCTTGTGCTGCAGATTCAGACATATTTGATCTACCACTTCATCTCTTTTCCTTTTTGTTCAAATTCTAAGACAAAATATCTTGATAGGCAGTCCTAGAAAAACAAGTTCAAATGTGAGTAGCAACTAACAGCACCTGGCCTAACAATGTATTTGATCTTTGTTCCATGGTAGAACTTAACTTTAAATAAGCAAGCAAATAGGATTGGCTATTATAACTAATAATACAACAATTTAATACCTTAACAAACACTTATTAGATTACAACAAGTCAGGTAACTGCTAATGTGTATTCCTTAGATGGATTTACCATGAGTGCCATGGTTTATAACTTTGCACCTTCTTCTGAGGAGCAAACTCTGTAGGACCCAGCTGGATACACAGACATGGTCAGTTCCTGCTGAAAGGTTGAGGTCAGGGTGGGTGTGTGCTGAGTGGAGCTCTGCTCTTGGCCCTGGGCAGTCCCCAAGGCTTCTCCACCTGTTTAGAAGCACCAGGTGCCCAGTTAATAATAGAGTTAAACCAGAGGGGGTCTGCCAAGGGCAGGGCATGGCTGGCATCAGCAGCACCAAGCTGGCAAAGACAGAGATGTGCAGATGGAAATGGCATCAGAAGGCAGGCAGGGATTGCAGTGGGGGTGACTGGGAGAGAGAAACAATGGGCAGAAGAGAGAGGGAGGAAGGAGGGAGGGTAGTGGAGAACCTTGCTGGCAGCATTTCACAACCTCTGCCAATCCTTATGGTCGTTTTAGCTTGTTTCCATGATGATACTCTTGAACTCACATGTTTCTTTGAAGTGCAACTTCACAAACTGTAATTTACCTGTAAGTACCTCTTATACTCCTCAATAATGTTTCCAGTACTGTGAGTGCTCAATGCCTCTAAAGAACTAAGGACCATATCACTATTGCAAATTTAGAGTCAAGACTGTTTTCCACATTCTTTGAAACACGTAGTTCGAACAAATTAGGTCATTATTTGACATGTGAAAATCATTTAAATAATTTGCTGTGGTAGAGTCAAATACGAAACTATGTGAAATGATTTTTGCATCATATTGACTGGATTTGGTAAATATCTGTAGCATTCCTCCCTCTGAAGTAAAACTGATGCCATGTGTGTTTCCTTCTCTATTAGCAAAGTTACTTACATGCCACAGTAAACTGATTTCCCAGAATTTTAAATTACTTATTTCTCTAATGAAGGCAATGAGATTCCATATTACATACAAAGAAAGAGATTAAATAATCAAAGAAAAACAAAGGTAAAAAAAAACAAACAGAAAACCACCAAAGACCTGCTTTGGCAGAGAACTTGTGTAAACATTAGGATTGCTTTCTGGGCTTGTAATAATTTATTACGTATTTTAAATTTGTGGTAATCTTTTAGAGAAGTACTTTTTGTGCTGGCACATTTATGAAGATGCAAGTGTCAGGCTTTCCAATACAGTTTTATTTGTATACTGCTGGAGACTAGGTTTGATCCTAAACCACCCCATTTCACATATGTACATCCACTTACCCCATTATTTGCATCTGCACATATTAAAATTATCAGCTGCAGAGTTCAGCTGACTTTGCATATTTGAAAAACTAGTCCATTTAACAGATCTTAATGCATTCTTCATTATGTTCAAAGTACCATTAAACTTCTATTTTCCTTGCAGAAAGCTTTCTTAAAAAAAAAAAAAAGCAGTGTCACTTTCCTATAACTTTATTTGTGCATTCATGTATCTACCACAGAAAGAATGCTCTTATCTTTCTTGCTGCTTTTACGTTGTCTTGTAATGGTAAATGTAATTTCTGTAGTTCAGTCTTTGAAGGAGATGATAAGGGAAAAGTGGGAACAGTTTCCTTTTTGGCCTGTTGTATGAACTTCCCTGAGAGAATACTGCAATTTCTCTTGCTTTCAGACAGGATCTTTTGTCTGTGGTGTGTTTATTCATCCAGTGTATTTCTTCAGCATCTGGGTCTTGTGCAACCTCCCTTGGAAAAATTACCAGAACTGTGTAGGAAAGACGCAACTGAACTAAAAACTATTGTAAAATACCAAGTTGTAAACGGAAATGCAATGCAAAATATTAGAGATTTTTTTTTTCCAGAGATCTTGCAACACATTATTAGGGATAATGAGTTCTATAAGCTACAGGCTGACTTCATCATGCTGCATAACAGCTGAATAGAGTCTGGAAGAGGCCACTTTCCTGTTGTTATACATTTAATGGCTAGCATTTTAAGTATATTGATTTGAGACAATAACTGCGAAAGACTTCACATAAGACAATGCTCTCTAAAAAGTTTCTGTCTCTTCTTCCTGTTCCCATGATGGCCATTGTGGTGTCATGGTAACAGCACTGAAAATGGCCCTTGTAATGGCTCTGCTATTTTTTTCCTGCACCTCTTCACTAGCAGAGCCTGAGACACAAAGAATAAACACTATGTAGCACAACCAAAACATCAGTGTGTTACCAATATTATTCTCATACTGAATCCAAAATACAGCAGTGTACCAGCTACTGAGGAGAAATTAACTCTGTCCCAACAGAAATGAGGACAAAAGTAGATGCCGCTGTTTACATTGGCTTCTTTTTACTGGTGAATATTCTTGTTTCAAATGTCATATTTAGCATTTGTATGTTGTTGCCATGATGCTATAGATAATCATTATTAGGATACTAATGTTAACAATACAGGAGGGGCCTGAAGATCTAAACTCAACTTGCTGCTGAAAAACACAGGACAGGAATTTTTGAATATCTTTATATGAGAAGGTGGAGGGGTGTTATCATATATATTTTTCAGTAAGGACATTGGGGACCTTAAACACCATCTAATCTCAACTCTCTCTGCCATGTGCAGTGACACCTTCCACTGGACCAGGTTGCTCAAATCCCCATCCAGCCTGGCCTTGAACACTTCCCACTGATGGAGCATCCACAACTTGTCTGGGCAGCCTGGGCCAATGCCGCAACATCCTCACAGTAAAGAATAGAACAGAAAGTCTATTTCTGCCTAACATCTCATCTAAACCTATCCTCTTTCAGATTAAACCTCTTGTTCTGTCACTCCATGTCCTTGTAAAAAGTCCATTTCCAGCTTTCCTGTAGGCACCCGTTAGGCATTGGAAGGCTTTTATTTATTTCACTGTTTCCTGTCAAGGACCTCATTCTATAAGAATACCTAAGAGAAATTTTATACTTCTTTAGTTCTTCCAGTCTAGTTTTTTTTAAGACTCTTTGCAGCTTATTAGAATTGGGCTTGAGTAGTCCTACTGGTGTTCATCCTTTTTCTTTACTCAGTATCAAAGCCATATTAGTTAATTTAGGCTCCCTAAAAAGCTCCTAAATTGCAGCAGCAGGAACTATTGCAATATGAGTTTAGCCTTGAGAGACAAAAACTTTCAGAAAATCAGGTTATTCTGCAGATTTGGTATTGAGATGTAAATAACTATCACTACTTTCAAGTGAATGGTTCATCAAAATGCAATTTTAATGCCAGAATTTTACTCTTCTCTGGTATCAGTTGGATTGATACCGCTGAGCTATTTGCTCAGTATTCTGTGAAATGAAATAAATATACATGAGCATTACAGAAAATTTTAGTCCATCAACATAGGACAGTATTATGAAAAATGAGAATAAGTCTTAGTAAATGATGCATTCAGAAAACCTTTACTAATATATTTGAAACCTGTTCTTTGGATGAGTAACTTTTCACCATGAACCACAAATGTTTTCCTGTATGTGAACAGTGTTACTACAATATAGTAGTTTTTTGTCACAGAAAATAACTACTAAAGAACTTACGTACTTTTCCTCCAACTTGATTTTTGGTATGGAAGCAGTTTCATTGAGTTCCATGTGTTTATAGCACCAGACATTGCCCTGAAAGGAAGAAGACAGCAGTCACATCTAACCACCACTGCCTGCTTTCTGCCACCTACCCAGGCTTTCAGATGCCTGTGTAAAAAAATCAGACACCCTCTAATTCATAACTGCAGCTCTGCTTTTCCACTGATTTAAACTCTAAGACTGATGGTGCTGAAGGAAGAAGTTGCCTTGTTGTGTGAGCCTCACCATCTTCCATCTGATTCTAATTCTTCAGCAACGCACACTGTCGCAGGTGCCAGCCTAGCCTCACATTTGTCATTTGTTATTTTGTGTCATTTCCTTTTTTAGTGGCAATTGAAATGATACAGTTTTTCAAATCCTGATTCTCTTTAATTGAGAATGTATTAATATGTATAGCTGTACTGAAAAATAATTTAATAAGTAACAATATAAAAATGTTAATGATGTGAGAAATGTCTTGGTCTAGTTCTATGAGAAGTGTCTCTGCATCACATAGAGTCTTTCAGACATTCAGTTCAGTCTTTCAGACATTGTCTGTGGCCATGTTAATTGTGAATGATATTGTATCCCATATTTAGGAAAAAATCCAAAAAGTTACTGAATTCTAGCAATTTCTTATATCTTAGTAATTTTTTTCTCTAGTAAATCAGTGATAAGTCCAATTAAATTTTGCAAACTGATGGAAGGATTATTTCTGTAGTGAATTCTCTGTTGCCAGACTAAAGGATCAAACCAATGGTCTGATATGTGTGTTATGACAGAGACTCCATCAGTGGAAGTGTTCAAGGCCAGATGTTAGCTGTAAGGAATGTGATGCAGTGTAAATTAGGGACTGCAATCCACAAGAGACTTTCCCACATCTGAGCAAACAGCTGACTTCCACTTTGAAGCAAGTTTGGTTTTGACTAATGAAACTGTGACTCTGCTGATGAATCTGGAGATAAATGCCTAATCCTGTTGTAAAATACAACAACACAGTTATTTACATGAGTTGGGAACTGCAAATCCCAGGCTTTTGACATTTCATTTGGCAGTACAGCCTATGCCCAATGCTAATAAACATCACATGAGCTGTCTGCTGAGGACTACAGGCTTGCCTAATCTCATCACCTCATCTATGACATGTGCTGGAAGGACTCTCATTACCCCAGCAGAAACCAAGTGAACCACCTTGATGGGATTTACACTAAACAGCATTTTTGCAGCATGGCTATCCACTAAGCTGTGCTGCAGTCAGCAGAGTGCAGGAGGTCTTGAAAGGTCTGTCAAGAAAAAAAATCTCTGTTTGGGAATGAACTCCAGAAACCTGGAGTTTCCAGGACAACAATGGAATGGTGTTGAGAGAAAATGCGCTTGCAAATATTGGGTTGAAATAAAAACGTGAAGCTCTTTATCTGAGAAATGAGAATTTTATCCAATTATTCTGCATGTACAAAATGTATACGTACTTAATCAGAATTTCAGAGAGAAAGGATAAGTGGCTACTCCAGTGTCCTTCTCTATGGCTCCCTTTTCAAACAGGGAAAACAATGACTAGGCTGGGTTTTTTTGCAGGTACAACAGGAAAATAATCCTTATTACTTTTGGTTGCATAGTAATGTGTTATTAATGACCAGGCTGAGAACTGCAGGAATCTGCTTCCCTGAAACATTCTTGCAGAGAATGTATTTCCTTCAAGTGAATAGGCTGGATTTACACACCTCCTGGGGAAAGAGAGAGAAAATATTTGTCTTTATTTACTGAACATTTAAAAGCATCTTCTGAACACCTGCACTCCATGAATGACATATACGTGATATAGAGGCTACTAGCCTGATCCTGACTTCAAACACAAGTCTCCCAAAATGCTTTCCTGCTATGTAGTTGCACAGTTAGCTATTCTTGTGAATTTTCCTTTTACGTTTCCAGGAAAAGACATGGAGAAAAAAAATCTGGAGTTACCTCCTTATATACTAGTAGGTAGTATAATTTCATAAGGTGTCTGCATGCAAGAATGTTTGGGTGTTTTCTAATTTGTCTGTTTATGCCCAATTAGCTTAATGAGAGCATCTCAGTGTTTAAAACTACAAAATAAAGTTCAAATTGCACTTCTAAGTCAGACAAATGAACAAAATTATTAAAAGACATTTGAATACCTTGAATTTTCCAGAAGGATATTGTGTTATGGTGTAATATGAAATATTTTATAGTATGAAATTAATTTTGCTATTGACATTGAATTATTATAAACTTGCATTCACATCAATGGAGTACATTTGACCGTATTTTTTTTTCTCAGGAAAAGCAAATCTGACCCAACCCATATATATTACTTGTAAAATTTCTGTTCTTTGCTCTCTCACATGAAAAAATGCATTGGAGATTGCATCAGTTTTTTTTTTCTTGATTCCCACAGGCACAACAGCTAACAGATCTGGAGCAAAAACTATCAGTTGCAAAAGACAAATTGGAAAACGCAGCCCTTGACAAAGTAAGAAATATCATGTAATGTAAGAGTGTTTACCTATATCAGCTGGGGATGTTTTCATGTAATTTGACAAAAACAAATGAAAGCCACGTTGCATCTGAATTGTACCTGAGAGTGATGCGACTGAAATCAGTGGAACTAATTATGATACATGAAGTTAAGTACATCTGCAGAGTTATTTAAGAAGAGGATGGTCAAATTAGAAAAAAAAAAGTGGCACAAAAGATTTTGCACTGATTTTTAGTAGATTTATAGATTTATTGAACTATAGTTTGTGCTGACAATAGACTTAGTGTCTGTAATAAGTTTATCTACACTAGAGCAGTTTTCTATTTCCCACCAGGGACCCTTAGAATGCTTACAGATTTTGTATTACCAGGTCCCAAATACCAAGAATAGTGTGGCCAGTAGGACTAGGAAAGGGAGTGTCCCCCTGTACTCAGAACTGGTAGTGCCACACCTCTCACAGTGTTCAGTTTTGGGCCACTCACTTAAGAAATGACATTCAGTGCTGGAGTGGGTTCAGAGGAGGGCAGTGAAGCTGGTGAAGGGCCTAGAAAACCTGTTTTCTGAAGAGCATCTGAGGGAGCTGGCATTGTTTGGTCTGAAGGAGGGGAGGCTCATGCTCATTGCTCTCTGCAGCTGGCTGAAAGGAAACCGTCGTGATGCAGGGGTTGGTTTCTTCTGCCATGTCTCAAGTGAAAGGATGAGAGGAAATTACCTTAAGTTGTGCCAGGGGAGATTAGAAATAAGAAATTTAATTTTCTTAAAGTGGTTAGGCATTGGAATAAGCTGCCAAGTAAGGTGGTGGTGGTACCATCTCTAGAAGTGTTGAAGAGGCATCTGGACGTGGCACTTGTGTTTAGGGGTGATTAAAATGGTGCTGTGTTGACAGATGGTCTTAAAAGTCTCTTCAGTCTAGATGATTCTGTGGATCTAGCCATGTGATAGGAGTACAAGTAGATCAGGGAAATATGAAGACATGCATCATATGTGGGCAGTATTTTGGCCAGTAAGCTGCCTATTTTGCCCACAATCACATCTGTGCAAAATTATAGAGAACTTTGTCAAATTACATCCCTGGTTCCAATAGTGTTTCCTTCACCTGTGCTTTCGTGATGTTCATTTATAGATCTCCTATCAGCAAAGTCAATATTGAATTATGCTATGCACAGGATGGAAACAAATTTACTTGTTCTTCTTTTACCTTTGGATTGGCAAAATTGGAATGGCTGCAGCCAAGGAAGAGTGTGCACTGGATGGCAGGATTAAGAAATGAGAGGATGAGAAATTATCCAGAGAAATTTCTGGATGAGAGGAGAGTGATTTCAGATGGGTGCAATATGAAGGAAGCACTAAGATCATATCAGACTAGATTGACTGAGTCCATATCATCGTGCAAAATTAGACAGTCTGCTACCTCTGCCCATTTAACCATAACAAATGGTGATTTATGCTGTCTGTGCAGTCACTGACTTGAAAAGTTAGAATTAAAGACATGTTCCCTTGGAAAGAAGTATGCTAGTATCTTCTGCTGCCAATTAGAAATTAAAGGGTCCCTGAGTCAAATGGATAAATGGATGGGCAGGGATGTTTTGGAGGAACTTAGGAATGAAAGGAGGATGTATCATCTCTGGAAGGAGAATCAGGTCTCTCAGGAAGTATTTATGGGGGTTGCTAGAGCATGTAGGAGAAAAATTAGGGAGGCCAAAGCTCAGTTCGAACTTAAAATGGCAACTTATGTAAAGGATAATAAAAAATGTTTTTACAAATATATCAGTGGTAAAAGGAAGGGTAAGAACAACCTTTGTTCTTTATTAGATGTGGAAGGGAACTTAGTAACTGTAGATGAGGAGAAGGCAGAGGTGTTTAATGCCTACTTTGCCTCAGTTTTTAGTGGGAAGACAGCTCATCCTCAGGACAGCTGTCCTCCTGAGTTGGTAGATGGTGTCAGGGAGCAGAATGGTCCCCCAGTTATCCAGGAGGAGGCAGTCAGAGAACTGCTGAGCTGCTTGGATGTTCATAAATGCATTGGACCAGATGGGATCCACCCCAGGATGATGAGGGAGCTGGCAGATGAGCTTGCTAAGCTGCTCTCCATCATTTACCAGCAGTCCTGGCTCACTGGGAGGTTCCAGATGGCTGGAAGCTGGCCAATGTGACACCCATCCACAACAGGGGTAGGAAGGAGGATCCTGGTAATTATAGACCAGTCAGTCTGACCTCAGTAACAGGTAAGATTATGGAATAGTTCCTACTGAGTGTCATCACACAACACTTACAGGATGGCCAGGATATCAGAGCCAGCCAGCAGGGGTTGAGGAGGGGTAGGTCGTGTTTGACCAACGTGGTCTCCTTTTATGACCCGTGGATGCAGGAAAGGCTGTGGGTGTTGTGTACCTGGACTCCAGCAAGGCCTTTGGCACTGTCTCCCACAGCACACTCCTGGAGAAGCTGGCAGCCCATGGCAGGGACAGGAGCACTCTGTGCTGGGCTCAGAGAGTGATGGTGAGGGTGCTGCATCCAGCTGGCACCCAGGAACCAGGGGTGTCCCTCAGGGCTCTGTGCTGGGGCCAGCTCTGCTCAGTATTTTTATTGATGACGTGCATGAGGGGATTGAGGCTTTC